>NC_071276.1:669808-804808 GCF_023375685.1 Ictalurus furcatus
GAGAGTGAGAGTGTAGAGTGAGAGTGTAGAGTTAGAGTGAGAGTGTACAGTGAGAGTGAGAGTGAGAGTGTAGAGTGAGAATGTAGAGTGAGAGTGAGAGTGTACAGTGAGAGTGTAGAGTGAGAGTGTACAGTGAGAGTGAGAGTGTAGAGTGAGAGTGTACAGTGAGAGTGTACAGTGAGAGTGAGAGTGTACAGTGAGAGTGTACAGTGAGAGTGAGAGTGTACAGTGAGTGTGAGAGTGTACAGTGAGTGTGAGAGTGTGCAGTGAGAGTGTGCAGTGAGAGTGTGCAGTGAGAGTGTACAGTGAGAGTGAGAGTGTAGAGTGAGAGTGAGAGTGTAGAGTGAGAGTGTGCAGTGAGAGTGTACAGTGAGAGTGAGAGTGTAGAGTGAGAGTGAGAGTGTAGAGTGAGAGTGTAGAGAGTGTGCAGTGGTAGTAAATGTTGTGAGAGAGTGAACGACACTTACCAGTGGTGAATGTGAGGGTGAGTAAGAGCAGGACACAGTGGTGAACGCTGCAGGACTGCATGACTGAGGAGACACAACACCACCATCAGTACTGCACAGGTGGAGAATAAAGCAGGAGAGAGAAACACACTCACAGCTACATTTTATCATTAAACCTGCAGTTTACTGGAATTTATTTAATCGTAAAGTATTAATGAGGAATTCCACTGTGATCAATTATAGTAAAATAATCATTAATTGGGTGGTGTGATGAAGTGGAGTTACAGTTTCCACCCACAGCTGATTATTTCCCTGGTGATTATTAAAATAACAGAAGCAGGACTGTGTTTCGTCTCATTAAAACACTGCACCAGCTTCACAGTGTCTGTTAGTGCTGTGTCGGGGTGAGGGTTCACTTCGGCTGTGCTGTCCACCAAAACAGTCTGTGTTAAATGAACAAACAGAGTGATACTGAAGGGAGCGATTTGATCATTTGATTAGATAAAATATTGACTGACTCCTTCCAAAATTAACAAATAATACAGAAACTATAGAAAACAGTTCACTTTGTGCATTTTAATGTAATTTTAGGGAATGTCTGGCTTCCTGTGTAGTCTTAAAGCAATCACCTGTGAACAGCACATCCCCAAATGTTTTATTCCTCATCAATTTACCAACAAACACATTTCTTTATTTATTAAAGAGCTGCACATAATAGACTGAAAAAAGCTGATTGAATTTTTATCCATCAGACGTGTAGATCAGTTCCACACGACTGAATTCCTGCAGTGCGATTGTAGCTCACATCTTCTAACTGTGTCAATTATGGACCCAAGCACAGAAGAGACGTAGGCACCCGATTGTTCTTCTGCCTTTTCTTCTTCTTCTGGCTCGGATGTCTATAGCAGCCATACAAATATCCTGACCAAACTGGGGCCTAGTGCTGCCACCACTCTAGCGCCACCATTTTGTCAAATTTGGAAGTATGTTTTTGATAACTTGTTTTGCTTCAATAAAAATAAATAAATAAATAAATAAAAACTGTATTGTGTGTTTACTCAGGTTGCCTTCGTTTTATGTTGTATTTCATTTGAAGATCTAAAACTATTTAGTATGAGATATACACATAAAAAGAAGAAATCAAGAAATACTTTTCACAACACTGTAAGTGCCATTTTTGCTCCTCCTGAAAATACTGCCAGCTTTAATTTAATTCTATAGTTATACTTCAGTGCCAATATCCTCGTGAAATTTCATAATAATTGGTTTACATTAATAATACTGTCACGCTTTGTAGGCGGAGACGGAAGCAAGTGCAGGTAGGCAGATATAACAGTAATCCAAAGGGGTAAGGCGAAATCTGTGGTCGGGCGATCAGGTAAACAGACAAAACTAGGCAAGGCAGAAAATCGAGGTCGAGAGCAAAAACAATGGTCAAAAGTCACTTAGGCAAAACACGAGAATAAGGCTTGGAAAACGGCAGAGAACAAGTCAACTGAACGTTTACTTCACAAAGTCGGATTGTTTGACAAAGTCCTTAAATACTGCGTATGCTCCATGTGTGAGATTGGTTGCAGGTGTGTATAGTTAGTACTCAGGCGAAGGCGAGCGTGTGTTGGACACATAGTCCTCAGTGGCCATGTTTGTAGTTAGTGGTGTCTCCTGGGAAATGGAGTTCCTGGTTGGCTGTGATACGACAAATACGTGCATCAATCACGCTCACTTTACATAATTCAATCCAGCAATTAGAAACGTGTTTCAATAAAGTTTTGTATAAGCACTGAAATAATGTTTTGATAAGAAACTAAATTCTTTCATGCAAAGTATATGCAATATGTTCTCTTAATTCTGAGTGACCACATATTCAGTGTACCTTTTATCCATTTATAGTTACATTTCATTTTGGTGAAGTTAGTTCCTGTTGTTACGTACGTTATAGCAGCTATAAACAGTCATTCCCTCACCAGCCCTCTCTTTATTCTCTCTCTTTATTCTGTGTCTTTATTCTCTCTCTTCAAGTAAATAATAAAAATGCAGCTTATCATGTTTTCAAGAAATGCGCTGTGAATGAGCGGTTACTATAGAAACGATCATATATTAGAACGAGTGCATTAAAAGAAACCTGCCGTTATAAATCATCATTATTCAGTATATTCAGTATCTCGGTGTAATGACTGAAAATAAGACAGGTCGGGGATTTCTCACATTTACATCAAGCAACAAAAATCAATAATAAGGGTGAAATTAGGTGAACTGTGTGCTTTATCGAGGTTTGATCAGCATCAAAACAATCAAAGTTACAGCGAGTTATTGGGGTTAGTCGTGCACTCTTTGGTCATCTTATTTTTGTGCTAGTAACAGAAAAAAGTAAAACACGAACGGTTTATAAATAATAAATAACTTCAAATCCAGACAGGAAAAGCAAAAAAACATGTCACTTGGAGTTAGTTGTTTTGGAAATGATGGCACAATGCCAGCTTTCACTTTCACTTCCTCTCTTTTCTTCTCTTCTCTCTCTCTCTGTCTCTCTTCTCTTCTCTCTCTCCTCTTCCTCCTCTCTCTCTTTTCTCTCTCCTCTCTCTCTCTCTCTCAGTTAAAGTCATGAACTCAGTAGAGCCAAACTTTATTTTTTAGTTTTAGACCTTAAACCTCAGCTGAGCAGTTGATGAAAGTTTAAAACACCACAGAACAGACCTGATTCAGATCTATTCTCACTCCAGACATTTAAACCCATTACAGTAATCAATGTCCATCAGTCAAAGACGTGTTTACTAGCCTATGAAACAAACACTTCACACTTCATTCAGTACTCACCTGGACGATAAACTATAACCCCTTGCTCTGATGAACAGAAACAAAGCCGGAAGTGCAGAATAAAAGCATTAGGACACGATTCAGAACACAAACTGAACATCAGCTAAATAAAAGCTAAATGAATCCCAGACTCCGAGTATGAGGGGAATCTGTTTCAGTCTGGAGACAGGACAGTTCTACCTGAGAAACTCTGCTCACATTCTGAATGCATTGTTTAGGTATTGGACCACACCTTAGAGCTCGTGACAGGGGGCGGGGACACAGGAAGAAATTTGCAGAACCGGTTTCTTTAAAGTGTGATGAAATAGGAAAGTGTCTGGTATTTTAAATGGCAGTGAGGATAATAAATGTAGTCTGATAGTGTGGGGAGCAGACTGGGGAAGTCTGGTAGAAATGATGGATACACAAGAGTCTCAGGAAAGACATCAACAACTGAGAGAAAGGAAAGGAAAGGGAAAGACTGAAAAGTGGGGGAATGTTGAAGAATAGAGTGAAGAGAAAGTCCAGTCAAAATAAGGGTTAAGAGTGAGAACGCAACAGAACCAACTTCGATCAAATGAAGACATGATTGTGTATTTAATTATTTTTTTTTATCATAGAATTTTTATTGGAAATTTGCATTTTACAGATTATAACACCCCACCAACAACCCCAACAAAACAATCACAGCCAAAACCAAAAGAAAGGGGGAAACAAAAAACAATAACAAACAAACAACCAGAAAAAAAACTAACAAAAACAACAACAAAAAAAAACAAAAACAAAAAAGTAAGGTTATTAGTATTTACCGTCTACCTCTCCTCAATCCACCTCCAGGGTGCGTACATCATTGAAGTAGGTAATAAACTGTTGCCATTTTCCCAAAAATAAGTCACCCCTGCCTCTGATGTTGTACTTCATTTTTTCAAGTTTTAAAAAGAAGATTAAATCTTTAATCCAGACTGATATAGAGGGGGGTTGTGGAGAGGTCCAAGACAACAATATTCTGCGCCGACCAAGTAACAATGCAAAGGCCACAACACTAGCTTGTTTATGGTTCAGAGGCTGATGCTGAGATGAAACACAAAAGCTGGAAATTAAAGGACAGACGTCCGATTTGATTTTAAGAACGTCGGACATAGTTTCGAAGAAAGAGGTCCAAAAATTCTGCAGTTTGGGACAGAGTGACTCAGGTTACAGGGCGAAAGTTTGCATTTTTCACACGTCAGAAACATTGGGATATATTTTAGACAGTTTACTTCTAGAGAGGTGAGCTCTGTGGACCACTTTAAATTGTATGAAACTAAGTCTAGCACAAGACGTGGCGGTACGTATATTATCTAACGCTCTGCCCCAGTAATCATCCTCAAGCTCCAGGCCCAATTCCTCTTCCCAAGCACTAATGGCTTTGATATTGTAAGAATCGTCCTGTGACCAGATCGTTGCATATATCCGTGAGATAATGCCGCCCTTATGAGGATTCAGCTTGAACACCTCTTCCCATGCAGACTTTGTAGGTAAGGAGGGAAAACCAGTGAATAGGGAGGAGACAAAATGCCTAATCATGCATTCGTCACCGCTAGACTAGATTACTGTAATGCCTTACTGTCTGGATGTTCCAGTGGGAATATAAATAAGCTCCAGTTAGTCCAGAATGCAGCTGCTAGAGTCCTAACTAGAACCAGAAGGTACGACCACATCACCCCGATCTTATCCACACTGCATTGGCTCCCAGTAAAATCTTGCATTAACTATAAAATACTTTTATTAACCTATAAAGCACTAAATGGTCTCGCGCCACAATATCTAAGCGACCTTTTGGTTTTCTATGATCCGCCACGCCTACTTAGATCAAAAGATGCAGGCTATTTGACGGTACCTCGAATAGTGAAGGCTACAGCAGGGGGAAGAGCTTTCTCTTATAGAGCCCCACAGTTATGGAACAGTCTTCCTATTAGTGTTCGGGACTCAGACACAGTCTCAGTGTTTAAGTCTAGGCTTAAAACGTATTTGTTTACTCAAGCCTACCCTGACTAGATTCTGTTCTACTACTTCGCAGTCGTAATAATCTTTTTTCTCCCTCTCTCCTTTCGCCGAGCCCCACATGAATTTATGGAGATACTAGAGATCCAGATCCTTTTTGCCTCTGGATGGAGCTCAAATCTTCTCTAATTCCAGACTGCTGGGACTACGGCTGCTCCTAAGGCCATACAGACTTCATATAAATCCATAATGAACTTTTTCACACTATCTGTTGTTACCCAGATGAGGACGGGTTCCCTTCTGAGTCGGGTTCCTCTCAAGGTTTCTTCCTCTTAAAACATCTTAGGGAGTTTTTCCTTGCCACCGTCGCCACTCAGTGGCTTGCTCAGTTGGGATAAATTCACACCTTTAATATCTGTATACCGTGTTGATATTTCTGTAAAGCTGCTTTGAGACAATGTCTATTGTAAAAAGCACTATACAAATAAAATTGAATTGAATTGAATTAATTTGAAAGAAGCGGAATAGGTGAGACGGAGGCAGGCTGAATGACGAGGATAATTCAGAAAAGAGGTTGTTATTACATATAGGTGCCATGGTTGAGGCCGAGATGGATTTAAAATGACGGCTAAACTGACAGAAAATGTTTAGAGAGGTACGTACTATTGGATCATCCGTGTGTTGTGAAAGGGCTATAGGAAGGGAGGAGAACACCATAGCAGGGAGGGAGGTTGAAATACAAGACTTTGCTTCTAAGTGGCACCATGGAAGAGAGGGGGCCTGCACCCAGAGCACCAGTTTCTGAATATTAGCCGCCCAATAATAATACATGAAATTGGGCAAGGAAAGGCCACCACTTAGTCGACTCTTTCGAAGTGAAAATCTGGAAACCCTGGGAGTTTTTCCTGCCCATACAAAAGAGGAGATTAATTGGTCTATATTCTTGAAGACAGATTTGTGTAAAAACAAAGGGATGGACTGGAAAAGGTAGAGGAATTTTGGAAGAATGTTCATTTTTACCGTGTTTATTCTACCAAGAGGGGATAATGGTAGAGCTTCCCATCTTTGAAAGGCTGACTTCATGTATGAAATTAAGGGTGTAAAATTCTCCACCATTAATGCAGAATAAGAACGGGTGACATTAACTCCGAGATATTTGAATTTTGAATCCACCAAATGAAATGGTATTTCAGTTGGTTTTATCTTTTGGCCAGATTGGTTTATGGGGAAGCATTCACTCTTTTGTAGGATCAGTTTATACCCAAAAAATTTCCCAAAGTCATTTAATACATGTATTATCTCTGGAATAGATGCAAGTGGATCTGTAACATAAAGTAGTAAGTCGTCAGCATATAGGGCTAGTTTATGTTCAGTTCCTTTGTGGATTATACCCTGAAATACAGGAAGAGTTCTAAGCGCCAACGAGAGAGGCTCAATCGCTATGGCAAAAAGTAAGGGAGACCGAGCACATCCCTGGCGCGTACCCCGTGACAAAGTAAAATAGTCAGATTTAGCATCATTGGTATATATGGAAGCCTGCCGTTCCACATATAATAAATGGATCCATGATATCTGTCCATCCCAAAGCCGAACCTCTTTAGCACCATAAATAGATATTCCCATTCTATCCTATCAAACGCCTTTCTGCGTCCAGAGAGATGACCACTTCAGAGGAGTCGCTGTTTTGTTTTGAATACAAAATACTAAGTAGAGTACGAATATTAGAAAAGGAATGCCGTCCTTTTATCAACACGGTTTGCTCCTCTGAAATAATGCTCGGGAGAATCCCCTCTAAACGAGAGGCCAAAAGTTTGGCTAAAATCTTGACCTCAACATTGAGGAGGCTGATAGGTCTGTACGAATTACATAATGTTGGGTCCTTCCCATCTTTAAGCAATAGAGTTATAGATGCTTGTCTCAATGTTTGTGGCAGCGTACCTAGTTCTAAGGATTCCTCGAATACAGCCAGAAGTAATGGGGCCAATACAACATGAAATTTCTTATAAAATCCGGAAGGAAACCCGTCTGGGCCAGGTGATTTCTTAGATTGCAATGAATTGATTGAGTTAATGATCTCATATAAGGTGATGGGGCTGTCCAGTTCAGATGCCAATAGAGGGTCAACTCTGGGAAATCAATATTTCTAAGAAAATAGTCTGTGTTACCTGAATCGTCAGGAGCTCCAGCTGTGTATAAAGACGAGTAAAAACTTTTAAAAGTTGAATTAATTTCTACAGGATCCGAGGTTAATGCACCACTGGACTGCATAATCTGAGTCATAGAGCACGAAGCTACTCGGCTACACAGTTGGTGAGCCAACAACCGACCGACCTTATCCCCATATTCATAATAATTGCCATGCGTATGTAACAACAGCCTCTCCGCCTCACCTGTCGATAACAACTCGAACTCCGCCTGCAAATTAAGCCTTTGTTTATGCAGCTCAGGGGTCGGGCTGAGAGCATATTGGTCGTCAATAGCTCGTATTATTATCAGATATTTCTTTTTTCTTATCCTTGTGTTGCTTATTGGCATGAGCAGAATAAGAGATTACCTGTCCCCTTAAGAAGGCCTTTAAAGTTTCCCAAAGTAAAGAGTAAGAGATTGAATCAGTTTGATTAGTAAGAAGAAAATCATCTACTGAATTATAGAAATATTTGCAAAATGCTGAATTGGATAGAATTAAGTCTCCATGGTGGACGAAAGGCACGATGTGAAGGTCGAAGAATGACAAGACTTAGAGGAGCGTGGTCTGAAATAACAATTGGTAGATATTCAGAGTTTACAACCCGAGAAATTAGAGAGTTATTAATAAAAAAGTAATCAATGCGAGAAAAAGATTTATGTACGTGAGGAAAAAAAAGAATATTTTGTCACTGTGGGGTTAAAATACCTCCACAGATCAATGTAACCATTCTGAACCATAAACTCAGAGAATACCTTCGCCATTGTAGAGGGAGCCTTTGCAACAGCACTCGATTTGTCCAAAACTGGGTCAATAACACAATTTAAATCTCCCCCAAATATCAAGAGATGCATGTTCAAAGCAGGAATTTTCGACAACAAATTCTGAGCAAAAGGAGCGTTATCAAAATTCGGGGCATATACATTCACCAAAACTACTGGTGTCTGAAATGTTCCCTTCCACAATCACAAATCTACCATTTACATCAGAACTAACTTTATCAATAGAAAAAGGTCTTACTTATCAGGATAGAAACTCCCCTGGACCTGGAATCAAAATTGGAGTGGAACATATGCGATGTCCAGCGAGCTTGGAGTCTGCGTTGATCCCTGAGACGGAGATGAGTTTCCTGAAGAGATGCAACGTCAGGTTTTTGTAGTTTTAAATGTGTCAAAATCTTGGATCTTTTAATGGGACCATTCAGACCTTTCACATTCCAACTTTGGAATCTGAACGAGCTTCAGATATTTTCCATCAATTTAGATTAATACAGAATGAAGTACAGAGAGGTTGATATCAAAAGGAGAAAAAAATAAAATTCCGAAATAAATAAATAAATAAATAAATAAAAATAAGAGAGTACAGATTTAAACCTGACTGAAATGAATCATTAAACACCACTGAATGTGTCTGAAGTCTATTTTCTCACCGTGATTTCAGAACCGTTAAAAACCCCCAAAACCCTCAGCACTACACCCCGTCTTCTCTACTGCTCTCAGTGCACAGTGTTTCCATTGTGATGGAGGAGAGAGTGTCCGTTATTCTCAGCTTTCTCACAGAGCTGCTGATTTTCTCTCCTCAGACGCACATGCATCACCAACAGGAACACAAACGCAGATATCAGTATCAGTATCAGTACAATCCCCCACGCTGGTACACCTTCCTGCTGCTTGATGTGTGGAGACGACTCTGTAAAACACACAGAGAGAGAAATGACCCTGTGAGTCCCATTCCAGCGTCACACATCATGTCCACCTACACAGAACAGAAACATGACAACATGAGGACTTTTTATTAATACTGTGTGTGTGTGTGTGTGTGTGTGTGTGTGTGTGTGAATAAATGAAGTGCTTTATGTTATTTAGACATTGTGGAATATTGGAATATTCTGACAGTCCAGTGCAGTTTAGCAGCAAGTTCTGTTCTTAAGACGAACACCTTGTTAATGAAGCCGGGTCAGACCTGGTTCTGAACAACAAGGAACCCAGTTCCATACAGCTACGTACATAACCAGCATTCTGTCCCAGTTCCATACAGCTACATACATAACCAGCGTTCTGTCCCAGTTCCATACAGCTACATACATAACCAGCGTTCTGTCCCAGTTCCATACAGCTACGTACATAACCAGCGTTCTGTCCCAGTTCCATACAGCTACGTACATAACCAGCGTTCTGTCCCAGTTCCATACAGCTACGTACATAACCAGCGTTCTGTCCCAGTTCCATACAGCTACATACATAACCAGCGTTCTGTCCCAGTTCCATACAGCTACATACATAACCAGCGTTCTGTCCCAGTTCCATACAGCTACATACATAACCAGCGTTCTGTCCCAGTTCCATACAGCTACGTACATAACCAGCGTTCTGTCCCAGTTCCATACAGCTACATACATAACCAGCGTTCTGTCCCAGTTCCATACAGCTACATACATAACCAGCGTTCTGTCCCAGTTCCATACAGCTACATACATAACCAGCGTTCTGTTTCACCCCTCCTAACCTAATGATACGAGGAGCTGATGCACCTTTAGGACCAATTGGACAAACAGAAGTGTACTTACTCTCGATGAGGAGACGCACGTTACAGACGTCCTTATCGTCACACAGACACGTGTACAATCCTCTCGCACTGTAATCAGCTGCAGAGATGGTGAGATGTGGATTCCCCTTCAGGTACTGATCATGAGAGATGTTAAATCCCTCCTCTGGCCTGCAGGAGGTCTCATCACACCGAGCCAGAACACTACCTGGTTTATTAAACAGGCTCCATTTGAGTACACCAGAACATCTGGAGTCACAGGAGAGGGTAACGGGGTGATGAAGTTTGGCCGTTACAGAACGAACACCGGACACAGTGGGAGCAACTGAAGAAAACAGAAACAAACAAGAAAAAGTAAGCATTAATTAAAAAAAATAAATCTAAAAAAATCTTTAAATGTAGACTATTAACACAAATTACTGCTTAGGTACCTGCTGATACACACCAACACCATGTCACAAGAAATGTGAATAAAGAAACAGAAATGTTTGTAAGCACTACACAGTTGGGGAAATAAGTATTGAACATGTCAACATTTTTACAGTAAATATATTTCCAGTGAGGTTATTCACATGAAATTTTCACAAAGTTCAGTACTTACTTCCCCCGCTGTAACTCTGTGTGTGTGACACTACTGAGAAGAAAAGAAATCTTACAGGTGAAGATCTGCAGCCCAAACAGCAGTGTGTAGCTCCACATGTCTGCAGAAACACAACACACACACAGTTACACCACATGGTGGTATATAGGTAGGTGTCACATGTCACACTGGAATCCATATGAATTCCCACATGCGGGGTTTCTGAGGAGAACATTGCCCAGAGCATCACACTCCTTCCACCCCCACAGATGAGTGGCCATTATGTTTTGATTAGATAGATAGATGTGTGTATAAAATTAAGCAGTATTTTTGAGACACGACACGTTTTCACTTAGATTGTAGCATTTGCGTATGATTCCATCCACCCATCCCTTCATGGCCCTAGCGGGAATCGAACCCGGTATCCCGGGAGTGTGAGGCGAACGTGCTAACCACTGAACCACCGCGCGTACAGATATAGATTTACAGATGTACAGATTTACAGCTACACTAAACACTAACTCAGGACAGTGTTTCATTCACTGAAGAACTGATCTAAGACCAGGCTGAAAATCCAAATCATGTACAATGTTGTGCTTATTATTTATGACCTGAGTGTTTCCGACACCACAGTTACAACACATCATAGTGAGGAGACAGATCTCCATTTAAATCTGAATTCAATCCGTCATTGTGTTCGCAGCGGTCTGGACATAGTGATACAGACGCACGCGCTCCTTAATGTTAATTAAGGAGCCAATTAATTAAAATTAATTCTGCTGTTATTATTAACTTCATCTGCACAAACACAAAGAATTATTCTCACCTGAATATTGCTCGGAGTCTTCCACAGGACAGGAGGTGAGGAGTAAAACAGTTCTGGATAGCGGGTTTAACCCCGCCCTACAAACTACAAACACAGCGGAACAGTGAACTTCCTAACGCGCACGCGCGACGAAGCTGATGTGCTTGCGCGTCGCGCGGAACCGGCTTAACTGCTGTACAGGAATGACAGACACGTTGGTATGTATACTCGACCGTATTTCTGATGACAACAAGAGGAACTCGATGAGTAAGTGTGCCCCATGCCGTGTTCTGACCCACTGATCCGTAATGAGATTCACTGACAGCGAGTTCCATCATCAGTGATTACAGATTATACTGATTAATACTGCAGCTGTAGATTTCTCACACAGTAAAATAATACATGTTTATGAAGTGGACAAACTGAAGGACACTTCCGCTCGATGTGAAGATACACACGATGGAACTATAAGAGAACCACACTCGAACATATTTCTTTATCAGTCCAGCACGATTGTACAGTGTTCTTCAGTATTTTAAACAAATACAGTAGTTTATCACCTGAGGCATTTAGTATAGTTATAAAAATACACTACATACAAAAAGCATATAGAACAAATGTATTTAAAAGTTTCATTACTTAAAAATACAGTTATATGAGGAGGGCATTCTGTTCTTCTTAGTATTATATATATAAATTCTCTTAAGAGAGAAGAGAATCACGTGACAGTGTGTGAACTTTCAGAAGCATAAACGCTTTATTTTTATAAAACTTCACATCGCAAAATATGTCTTTAAATCTTTTACACAAAATACAAAATTTACAAAACGCAGTGATTTCTTGTGTCACATTTTCATATAAACTTGTTCAACATGCTGTACAGTGAATAAAAAAAAAAATAATGACCTAAAAAAGTACAAGGAAAAAAGATGAAAAGATGACTGATGAAACTAAGACTGAAATATTTGGAAAAAGCACACAGCACTACATCTGGTGTAGAAAGGACACGGCCTGTCATCATGAAAACATCACAACTGTAAAGTACGGGGGAGGAAACGTCATGATCTGGGCCTGCTTTGCTGCATCAGGGCCCGGCCAGCTTGCAGTCACTGAGGGGAAGATGAACTCCCGAGTATATCAGACAATTCTTCAGGATAATGTGAGAATGTCTGTACGTCAGCTGAAACTGTGTAGAAGTTGGGTGATGCAACAGGACAATGACCCAAAACACCGGAGCAAGTCCACAACAGAATGGCTTCAGAGAAACAAAATCTGCCTTTGGAAGGGCGGAGTCAGAGCCCAGACCTCAACCCAATAGAGATGCTATGGAATGACGTGAAGAGAGCCATACACATGAGACGTCCAAAGAATATGACCGAGCTAAAGCAGTTCTGCAGGAAGAACGGGATAAAATTCCTCCTGAACGATGTGCAGGTCTGATCCACAGCTACAGGAAGCTCCTGGTTGAGGTTATTGCTGCCAAGCGGGGGTTCAACCAGTTATTAATTCTAAGGGTTCACTTACTTTTTCCACTGCCATTTTGAATGTTGAATGAGCGTGTTCAATAAAGACATGAGGATCAGAATTTTGTGTGTTATATTATTTTAGACACATTATATTTGTCAATACCCCTGACTTAGATGAACATCAGATCACATTTTATGACAAATTTATGCAGAAAACCATGAAATTCCACAAGGTTCACATACTTTTTCTTGCCACTGCAGATGGATTTTCTTACTGAAAACTTTAATAGATTAAAGTGAATTCTATTCTGCACGGGCTGGCAGTGGATGGAGTGTAACATGAGTAATGCCATCAATAGTTTTATACGACGTGGCTCATCTACACTCTGATTAATTATCTTATCATACACTCTGGACCTGGCCTAAGGGTTATTTAAATTCGACTCTTCTCCTGGATGGTTACCGTTTCCATTCTGCTGGAGGAGAGGGAGTCTGCTGTTCTCAGCATTCTCACGGAGCTGCTGAACTTCTCTCCTCAGACGCACATGCATCACAGATACAACCACAAGCACAGATACAACCATCAGCAGCAGCATCAGTATCAGTACAACCACCCACACTGGTACACCTTCCTGCTGCTTGATGTGTGGACACGGCTCTGTAAAACACACAGAGAGAGAAACGACCCTGTGAGTCCCATTCCAGCGTCACACATTATGTACAGCATGTGGTGATGAAGCACGGCTCTGATTCCAACTTTAACATGCAGCAGAACCTCTCTCAGATATTCTCTCTTCACTTCTACACCCAGGTGCAGCCTACAGCCTTCTGTTCTTTTCACATCAAACCTCTACATCATCCATTATTCCAGGATTGACCATCAACACATCTCCTGACTCAGTGCAGTGTGCACACTGGTCCTGTGTGTGTGTGTGTGTGTGTGTGTGTGTGTGTGTGTGTGTGTGTGTGTGTGTGTGTGTGTTTTACAGCCTGATTCTGCAGGAGTTTATTATTTAGTTTAGTGTGGAGTTGAGCGTCAGATCTTTTTAATAAATATAAAACTAAATATACAGAAGAAACAGAGGAATCTGCAGGACAGAGAATATCATATATATATATATATATATATATATATATATATATATATATATATATATATATATATATATATATATATATATACACACATACATATATATATATTTATATATTTTTTTTATAGACGTACCAGGTGCACTGCGGCGTCCTCGAGAGCGAGTCTGGGACACGGGTTCATCTACACAGAACAGAAACATCACAACATGAGGACTCTGCAAGACGTCCACACACTGAGTCGGGATAGAAAGGGTGTTGATGTGGTGAAGGTTTGATCCATATGAAAGTGGCAGGAGGTAAAAACACACTCCAAACACAATCAGACTTTATTTCTATTGGACGCTGCAGCAGGTGGAATTTACACAGAAAGGCTTACGGTGCTTTTAAAGTGAAGGAAAGCCGTGTGCTGATTTGGACTTCCATACAGAAAGGTAGGTGACACCAGAGGAGGCGTGAGACACCGATACAGATCTACAGAGCTCTTACTGATCGTTCCATCACTGATGGAGAACTGCTGTGGGTCTTGCAGAGTGATGTTGGGATGTAGTCTGACTGACTTCCTGCTTTATTAACTACATGTGCTCTCTGAGCGCTCTAGAACCCGATCCAGTGTGTTCTGCAGGGAGACGTGCTCTTTACTGTTGTGGATTAACACACAGAGAGGTTACGCTCAATTACACCGAGACTGCACAACACCTGCTGTGGGGACGTTTACACTTTCTGTGCTCGCAAATCAGGAAGGACGCGTGAATCCGCTCACTTCCACAGCATGTTACACAGTGAGGGAAAAAAGTATTTGATCCCCTGCTGATTTTGTACGTTTACCCACTGACAAAGAAATGATCAGTCTATAATTTTAATGGTAGATTTATTTGAACAGTGAGAGACAGAATAACAACAAAATAATCCAGAAAAACGCAGGTCAAAAGTGTTATAAATTGATTTGCATTTTAATGAGGGAAATAAGTATTTGACCCCTCTGCAAAACATGACTTAGTACTTGGTTTAAAAACCCTTGTTGGCAATCACAGAGGTCAGACGTTTCTTGTAGTTGGCCACCAGGTTTGCACACATCTCAGGAGGGATTTTGTCCCACTCCTCTTTGCAGATCTTCTCCAAGTCATTAAGGTTTCGAGGCTGACGTTTGGCAACTCGAACCTTCAGCTCCCTCCACAGATTTTCTATGGGATTAAGGTCTGGAGACTGGCTAGGCCACTCCAGGACCTTAATGTGCTTCTTCTTGAGCCACTCCTTTGTTGCCTTGGCCGTGCGTTTTGGGTCATTGTCATGCTGGAATACCCATCCACGACCCATTTTCAATGCCCTGGCTGAGGGAAGGAGGTTCTCACCCAAGATTTGACGGTACATGGCCCCGTCCATCATCCCTTTGATGCGGTGAAGTTGTCCTGTCCCCTTAGCAGAAAAAAAACCCCAAAGCATAATGTTTCCACCTCCATGTTTGACGGTGGGGATGGTGTTCTTGGGGTCATAGGCAGCATTCCTCCTCCTCCAAACACGGAGAGTTGAGTTGATGCCAAAGAGCTCCATTTTGGTCTCATCTGACCACAACACTTTCACCCAGTTGTCCTCTGAATCATTCAGATGTTCATTGGCAGACTTCAGACGAGCATGTATATGTGCTTTCTTGAGCAGGAGGACCTTGCGGGCGCTGCAGGATTTCAGTCCTTCATGGCATAGTGTGTTACCAATTGTTTTCTTGATGGCTATGGTCCCAGCTGCCTTGAGATCATTGACAAGATCCTCCCGTGTAGTTCTGGGCTGATTCCTCACTGTTCTCATGATCAATGCAACTCCACGAGGTGAGATCTTGCATGGAGCCCCATGCCGAGGGAGATTGACAGTTCTTTTGTGTTTGTCCATTTGCGAATAATCGCACCAACTGTTGTCACCTTCTCACCAAGCTGCTTGGCAATGGTCTTGTAGCCCATTCCAGACTTGTGTAGGTCTACAATCTTGTCCCTGACATCCTTGGAGAGCTCTTTGGTCTTGGCCATGGTGGAGAGTTTGGAATCTGATGGATTGATTGCTTCTGTGGACAGGTGTCTTTTATACAGGTAACAAGGTGAGATTAGGAGAACTCCCTTTAAGAGTGTGCTCCTAATCTCAGCTCGTTACCTGTATAAAAGACACCTGGGAGCCAGAAATCTTTCTGACTGAGAGGGGGTCAAATACTTATTTCCCTCATTAAAATGCAAATCAATTTATAACATTTTTGACCTGCGTTTTTCTGGATTTTCTTGTTGTTATTCTGTCTCTCACTGTTCAAATAAATCTACCATTAAAATTATAGACTGATCATTTCTTTGTCAGTGGGCAAACGTACAAAATCAGCAGGGGATCAAATACTTTTTCCCCTCACTGTAGGATGATATAGGCTACAAGAAATCACCCCCGAGAGAGAGAGAGAGAGAGTGAGAGTGTGTGTGTGTGTGTGTGTGTATGGTGTCTTGCTATGGACTGGTGACCCTCCCACAGTGAATTTCCCCACCATGTTCTTGAGTTAGACTCCAAATCCAACACCACTTACTGAAAGCACTCACACACACACACACCCCTCTACACCACACACACACCTCTACGTGTGTGACTGAAGCAGAGCATCATCCCTTGATGACATCCATCAGAGCATGATCTCTCCCGAGACTGGGCCGCAGGGCAGTATTCCAGCACGATAACGACCCCAATCACACCTCCAAGACGACCACTGCCTTGCTAAAGAAGCTGAGGGTGAAGGTGATGGACTGGCCAAGCATGTCTCCAGACCTAAACCCTATCGAGCATCTGTGGAGCATCCTCAAACGGAAGGTGGAGGAGCACAAGGTCTCTAACATCCACCAGCTCCGTGATGTGGTCATGGAGGAATGGAAGAGGACTCCAGTGGAACCTGTGAAGCTCTGGTGAGCTCCATGCCCAAGAGGGTTAAGGCAGTGCTGGAAAATAATGGTGGCCACACAAAATATTGACACTTCAGGCCCAATCTGGACATTTTCACATAGGGGTGTACTCACTTTTGTTGTCAGCGGTTTAGACATTAATGGCTGTGTGTTGAGTTATTTTGAGGGGACAGCAAATTTACACTGTTACACAAGCTGTACACTCACTACTTTACATTGTAGCACAGTGTCATTTCTTCAGTGTTGTCACATGAAAAGATATCATCAAATATTTACACAAATGTGAGGGGTGTACTCACTTTTGTGAGATTCTGTTCCTCTACACCACACACACCTACAGCTCTACACCACACACACACACACCTCTACACCACACTAGGGATGTCACGAGAATCGATACTTCGGTACCAAGTCAGTACCAACACTGTTAAAACGTGACGTTGGTCAGTACCAACACTGTTAAAATGTGACGGTACTTGTTTTTCTGCAGTAGCATTAGTAATGATTCCGATGAAATTACTGAGAGTACCAGGGTTGTGATTCTTCCGGACCTGAAGGGGGCAGCAAATATGCGCAAGTGTTATACTCGGTCCACAAGTGGTGAAGAAGAGGAACGCCTACAAGCACACGGGAAACACTACAGAAGATTAGCTTAGCTTAACAAGTTTAGCTCCACCCCGACTCGTTGAGAGGAAAAGAGAGGAAAGCTAGTACCGGTTTCTGGTGTGTAACCGATGCTATCGTTCATTTCAAACAAAGCGAGGAATCACCTGGAATTTGGCGAAGCACCTGAAAGATCGTCCTGTATTATGTTTGTTTGAAGCAGCTGTATTGTGGCCGTGAAACCAGCTAACGTTATGCTCCATGTAATGTTAGCGAGAGACAGTTATTTGTTGTTTGTTAATGACGCTAACACACTGCAGTGTTATAAACCACCTCCTAATGTTCCAACATGCATCTCCATTCAGCCCGTGTCCTGTCAGGTACACGTAGTAATGTCACTCATAATTATTCACATGTTCATGCTTTTAATAAATCTTTATATCCTAACACCAGATCAGTGAATTTAAACTAATGCTGCATTCAGAGTATAAGGGGTGTGTGTGTGTGCATGCGTTTAGGAGTGCACCTCCACTCATTGTCAGACAGTATTGATAACTAAAATTACCCCCCCCCCCCCCCCCCGCCACTATCAGCCAGAGGAGGATGTCCTCCAGGAGAGTTTTTCATTTTATTTTTTCAATTTTATTTTTATATCACACCGTGGTATTGACTTTGGTATGGAGTATCATGTACTTTTGGTGGTATCGGTACCGACTACAACATTTTGGTATCATGACACCTCTACACCACACACACACCCCTCAAAAGTCATGGAGAAGTGAGCAGTCCAGACATTCACATATAAACTGAAACCCAATCAATGTTTAAAAGGTGCAGGTATACAAACTCACAGAACATTTCATTAGGAACATCTCCACATTCATGCAATTATCCAATCAGCCAATCAGGTGTCAGGAGCACAATGTATAAAATCATAAGACACAGGTCAAGAGTATGTAATATACCGTAAACATATATGATGATTTTTAAGTCTTTCTTACCTCTCATATGGACCGTTACGATGGCTAAAGTCTCATCATTCACTTTATCCCGTACTGTGTAGTTCCCACTGTCAGAGACGTCTCCATCTTTAATCTGAAGAGTGTTGAGGAGAGACGCTCTCTCTTTATAATCTGGACTGCACTGGATCTTCTCCTTGTCCACGCTGCAGATCTGCAGGTTTGATGGTTGTACAGCATCACTGGCAGTAAAACTCACCTCCACCAGGTCAGTGAGGGGTAAGTGCACGTCTATGGGTTCACCTGGGGCAATCACACGGGTCATCTCTAGAGCTAAGGAGAGGAAATAAAATGAGAACGTGTGAGTACAGACGTACTGACGACTGCTGATGAGGGATGATGAGGGATGATGAGGTTACCACCCTGACATGCATGGGTCATTCTGTGGTGGTTTTCCAGCTAGCAGTCTGACAGCAGGGCAGACGGTCTGGGAGATGGGAGAGCTCTCCACCATTCTGATTTGGGTTTGAGATCAAAAGATGATGGATCAGAATTTCAGCTTTCATTTCCTGATATTTACACCTAAAATGTGTTACACAAGTTAGAACATGGGACCTTTTGTTCGAGACCACACATTTTTTTCAAGTGATCAAAAAATATTGGAACACGTGATTGACAGGTGTTTCTTGTTACCTAGGTGTGTCCTGTTAGATCAAATCTTTACACAATTAAAGAATCCATGTTTGAGCTCTGGGTTTGCCTGTAAAGGCATTTGTTATTAAAGGATAAACCAACGTGGAGATCAGAGAACTGTCTATGGGAGAAAAGCGAGCCATTCTGAAGCTGAGTAAGGAGGGGAAGTCTATCAGAGGCATTGCACAAGCATCGGATATAAACAATAAAACCCTTTGGAATGTCCTGAAAAAGAAAGACACCACTGGTGTATGGAGGAACAGACACAGAACGGGTCGACCAAGGAAAACAACAGCTGATTACAGAAACGTTGTGAGAGCTGTGAAGAAAAACCCAAAAACAACAGTCAGTGACCAACAACAGCCTCCACAGGACAGGGTGAAGGTCTCACAATCCACCATTTGAAGAAGACTTCGAGAGCAGAAATACAGAGGCCATACCACACGATACAAACCAGCAGTAATAGTCAGACAGAGATGAGTCACAAAAGTTCTGGAACCAAGATGAACCTCTACCAAAGTGATGGAAAGGCCAAAGTGTGGAGAAAGAAAGGATCTGCTCATGATCCAGAACGTACAAGCTCATCTGTGGAACATGGTGGAGGTGGTGTCATGGCTTGGGCTTGCATGGCTGCTTCTGGAACATTCTCACTAATCTTTATTGATGATGGAACTCATGATGGTAGAAGCAGAATGAATTCAGAAGTTTACAGGAACATTCTGCCAGTAGATTTACAGAGAAATACATCGGAATTAATCAGGAGGAACTTCATCATGCAGCAAGACGACGATACAAAACAAACACTTCCACCTCAACACAGGACAACAACTGAAAGAGGCTGCAGTAAAAACCAGGAGAGGTTTCACAGAAGAAGAAACCAGCAGTTTGGAGTCAGTGAGTCGCAGGATTGATGCAGTTACTGCGAGTAAGGGAAATGCAACCAAATATTGTGTTATTTACGATAAGACTCTGTTCCAATACTTTTGCTCACCCCAAAACTGGGTGGTCTGTCACCAAAGGTGCCATGTTCTGAGTCGTGTAACACATCTAGATGTAAATAAGAGGAAATGAAAGCTGAAATTCTGATCTATCTCCTCATATCCATCTTTTGATCTCAAACCCAAATGTCTTCGGTGTATAGTGAAGGATTGTTCCAATACTTTTGGTGGGAACTGCATCTCCATGTCTGTGGTCAACCAAGTGTATTAGCCTCTGTGTCCTTTAGAAAATACTCAGGACATGTACATGTCTGTATGAGTGTCAGAATTACCATCAGTGTATTAATAACATGAAGCTACACTCACTGTCCACTTTATTAGGAACACATGTACACATGCAGCAGAAGACCACATCAGGTTCCACCAAGAACAGGTATCTGAGGCTATCACGGCCACAGACTCACCCAAACTGGACAGTTGAAGACTGAATATGTAAAAATAAATAAATAAAAATCAATTTAAAAAATAAAATTACTTGGTTTTTCTCCAATCTTCAGCTGTTCTGACTGGGCGAGTCTGTGCCTAGGACAGTCTCAGATCCCTGTTTTTGGTTTTTCACACCATTGTGTAAACTCTAGTGAGTGTTTTTTTTGTGTGTGTGTGTGTGTGTGTGTGTGTGTGTGAAAATCCCAGCAGGAGATCAGCAGTTTCTGAAATCCTCAAACCAGCCCATCTGGTACCAACAACCACGCCAGGGTTAAAGTCACAGAGATCGGACTGTTGCTTCATTCTGATGTTTGATGTGAACATGAACTGAAGCTCTAGTCCTGGATCTGCAGGATTTTATGTGCTGCACTGCTGCCACATGATTGGCTGATTAGATAATTGCATGAATGAGTAGGTGTACAGGTGTTCCTAATAAAGTGCTCTATACTGTATAACATTATATAAGTGATATTTAAGTTTAGTGCTCATCACTTTCCCTGCAGTTCCTTATTGAATAGCATCGGTGCTGTTCAGTTCACTTCAATGGGATTTAGAGCCCACGTTCTGATGCGGTTTAACAAAAAGTTATAATAATAGCCATAATAATGTGTTTTATACAGCTCAGATCAGTACAACAAATCCTCACAGCTTTATTAACTGTACACAAATAGAAATATGGAATACAAGAACACTGCTGTTGTATAAATGCCAGAGTCACATCTCCCTGCAGGTCTCACCTGCTTTCCCACTGAAGATAAGCAGGGTTGAGTCTGCTCAGTACCTGGATGGGAGACCTCCTGGGGAAAACTATGGTTGCTGCTGGTTGCCACCAGGGGGCACTCACCCTGTGGTCTGTGTGGGTCTAATGCCCCAGTATAGTGAACGGGACGCTATACTGTAAAAACAGCAGTAAGAATCAGACAGAGATGAGCCACAAAAGTTCTGGAACCAAGATGAACCTCTACCAAAGTGATGGAAAGACCAAAGTGTGGAGAAAGAAAGGATCTGCTCATGGTCCAGAACATACAAGCTCATCTGTGAAACATGGTGGAGGTAGTGTCATGGCTTGGGCTTGCATGGCTGCTTCTGGAACATTCGCACTAATCTTTATTGATGATGAAGATAAGTAGGGTTGAGCCTGCTAAGTACCTGGATGGGAAAACTATGGTTGCTGCTGGTTGCCAGCAGGGGGCACTCACCCTGTGGTCTGTGTGGGTCTAATGCCCCAGTATAGTGACCGGGACGCTATACTGTAAAAACAGCAGTGTCTTTCAGATGAGACGAACCGAGGTCCTGACTCTGTGGTCATTACAAATCCCAGGACACTTATGGTAAAGAGTAGGGGTATAACCCCAGGGTCCTGCCCAAATTCCCCCAATGACCCTTCTCTATCATCCTCTAATAATCTCCATCTCTGAACGGACTTCAACACTCTCTCCTCTCCACTAATAGCTGGTGTGTGGTGGGAGTTCTGGAGCAATATGGCTGCTGTTGCTTCATCCAGGTGGAGGATACACACTAATGGTGGTTAAGGAGACCCCACCACCACCACCACCCCCCCATACAGTGTGAAGTGCCTTGAGTGTCTAGAAAAGTGCTATAACTAATATGTGGTCTCCAAGTTAGTTTACGACCAGGTACTCCATATTATTACTCTCCACAGTAGATCAATAATAAATGCAGAGTATAAATACTCACGGGACAACGTAAAGACGACTTCACAGACGGTCTCCGAGACACACTTGGCCATGTAGAGTCCTCGAAGGCTGTAATCAGCTTTCAGCATGGTCAGGGAGGAATTCCCCTTCAGGTACTGTTCATAAGAGACAATAAACCCGTCTTTAGACCTGCACGAGACGCTGCTACACCTGACCAGAACATCGTCCTGCTTCTGAAACCTGGTCCAGGTCAGTTCACCAGAGCACTGCACAGTACAGGGGAGAGACGCCGACTCATGCAGATTCCCAAACACCTTCTGTCTGTCTACGGACAGCACCACACAGGGGACTGGGGGAGGGAGAGAGAGAGAGATTTATACATTCCCATCACTGCACATGCTGCCTCAGTACACACATACAAAATAAAAGTCCTTACCTAGCAGTAATATCACTCCTGCACAGAGATGCATGATGGCCGCTGTCGATCCTTCTGGAGGAAAAGGGGGAGGGGTTAAAAACAGGTTAATGGTTCAAATTAAAAGTGTGGAATGCAGAACTCTACAGTACAATCTCTTCATTAGTGTCTTCCAGTGTTTTGGCTAGAGGGTCAGTCATTCTGTAAAGTAGTAAGTAGCTGCATTTACATGGACAACAATAATCCACTCTTAACCCGATTAAGACCATACTATGATTAAGAAACTAGCATGTAAACAGCAATTTTTACTTACCTAAATCTAATTAAGGTCATACTCGGATTAAGCTCTAATCGAATTAAGACAGAGTACTCCTGTTTCAGTCGCATTATGGACGTGTATTACAGACATGTACACACCTTAATCACATTATGAACGTCGTGTGGGAGTTTTCACCGCATTGTGCGACAGGACACGATCACACACGGCAGTTTTACGTTTTGCGGCGAACAAGAGAGTTCGGCTGTGTCCCAAACCGCACACTTTCCTACTATAGGCCTGTAGTGGGGAAAAATACATGTATCTTGGCTGCTATATAGACGAGAAGTACGCGGTTTGAGACGCAGCCCACGGCTTCAAGCAGTTGTCTATTAGCACGTACAGCATGACAAATAATTAACTGCACTTCTCTCTCGCTTTTGATGACGGAGTTGATGGAAACTCTGGAGTGACGGCCGATGTGGTGAGTAAATAATCACTCCAACATTTCATCCCATGATCCGTCCGTGTAAATAATCTACTGCAGTGTTAATATCACCTGTGTAACATCTGGAGGAAGTAGATTCACTACTCACCGGATATAAAAACTCCAACAGATCTCCAGCAGTGAAGAGATGCAGAACACAAACACAAACCAGCTCCGCTAGCTCCAAACTTAGAGATGCTGAACACAAACACCGGCTCTAATCTCTAAAACTCTACAATAACTGTGATGTCGATAATAAAATACTTTTGATATGAGGAATAAAACACATCAACTTTCCAATCGCAGAGTTAAAATCACTAAAGATGAATTAAAAACCAGATTTAAACGTCGATGTCGAGGAGGAACAACAGCAGCAGCCTGTTAGCGCGAGACTCCAACATGTCCATGTCCGCGGCACTCCCCTTTACACCGTAAAATGGGCGTTCCTTGTGTCATGACGTCACGGATCTTCACTCCTAAAACTAATCCTGACATCTTTAATCAGCACAGCAAAGTGTGTTTAAGTGGAATATTCTACTGATTTAATAACTCTGGATATAAATGAGTTTTATTAAATAGCTGAGAATCTAATAGTGTTGTTATTTGGAATCTAGATTTATTTCTAGGTGATTTTAGTGAATCAGATTAAAATGGTGTTTATAGATCAGGACACAAAGCAAACAGGAGAGTTTTATGGTGGAATTACAGAAGAAAAAGACTGAATCATATGAATCCATATGAATCAGGACTAGAGAGAACTTCCTGGTCAGGGTTGTGGTGGATCCGGAGTCTATCCCACTAACACTGGCTCAGGCCATCTTCTCTCCATCACTCCTATATCTACTCGATCTACTAGTCTGCAGTGGTATGGACCAGTTTAATCAGCTGTACATGATGTTCCACTGACACCATATCCCCTGATATTTATTACACATGATATTCTAGAAGCACATCTGCATCACAACATTTAGTGTAGGAGCTCCACAAAACCCATCAGAGTACGCTAGTACAGGTCCTCTCTCAAAACTCCACCAAAAGAGCAGTGTTCTCTCCCCAGGAACCACAGAGGAACCTCAGAGGAGCACATGGACATGTGACTGTGGAATGATCTGTGCAGCTGTTTTCTGATCTCTCTAATCTGAACCGAATCAGTTCATCTGCTGGTTACGAAGATCATTTCATATAAATCCTACAAACATTCAACCACTCTCTCTGGAGATATCACACTAACCCTGGAGCAGAAATCCCAGGGAGGAGTACAGGGGACATATTCAGACACTTTCAGTGTTGCTGGTTAGTGAAAGCAGGGTGTACGGAGATCTGCACATCTCCTGGAGAATGGCTGACAACTCCATTCATTGTGAGCTGCTGGTGTTCGTTGGTGTTTTCAGTCATTCGGCGCTGCTGGTGTTTGCAGATTCTCCATGGAGCTACTGCATTTCTTTCCACAGATAACCCATCAATAACCCTGCTACGATGAGCAGGATCATCAGCACCACCATCAGTGCAGTCCCCCATGCTGGCATAGATCTCTCCTTCTTACTGTCCAAACACAGCGTCTCCTCTGCAACACACACACAATTATACAGAGACAGCACAATACCTGCTGTGACTCATTTTCATTTTCACAAATCAGGAAGGAAGCGTGAATCCAGATCCTCCATCACCCTGACCAGGATAAAGCGCTTACTGAAAGCGAGTGTAGGATTTACACTTTCTTACCTCTCACACGGACCATCTCATTGTTCCAGATATCCTGTAAGTAGTACTGGAAGTACTATGTAGTTCCCACTGTCAGAGACGTCTCCATCTTTAATCTGAAGAGTGTTGAGGAGAGACGCTCTCTCTTTATAATCTGGACTGCACTGGATCTTCTCCTTGTCCACGGTGCAGGTCTGCAGGTTTGATGGTTGTACAGCATCACTGGCAGTAAAACTCACCTCCACCAGGTCAGTGAGGGGTAAGAACACGTCTATGGGTTCACCTGGGGCAATCACACGGGTCATCTCTAGAGCTAAGGAGAGGAGAGACAGGAAATTAGAAACATGAGCAGGAAGTGTGTAGTGTTGAGGTTAAAGCCCACAGTACACTGGCCAATTCCATAGCACAACACAAACATAAATCACCACCACAACACTACAGAACGTAGGTAAACAACAACGGAAACGTTTCATCACAGTGACAGGACAAGGTGATGATCCTCTTTTTACTGCTACAGGGAAGAATATACAACTGACTGATGATGGGATTTCGTTTTATAGTTAATTATATGCACTACTATATCCATTTAGGTTCTGCATCCTGTACAGAGGAACTCACTGAGGAACTTCAGGAAGTAAGTCTTACGTGCAGCAAGAAGTCTCCACTAAATCTCTTCTACAGTTTAAAACTAAGGTAGAAAGCTAGGTGATCTCAGCAGATAATGAGATAAAAGCCAGACTGGAGAAGACCAAAGACCACACTCACACTCACACTCACACTCACACTCACACTCACACTCACACTCACACTCACACTCACACTCACACTCACACCTCCTGTCTCCGCGGTCTACAGACAGTTCCTTAGACTTCATGGTTTGGTTTGTGCTCTGATATGCAGTGTTAACTGTGGGACCTTATATAGACAGGTGTGTGCCTTTCCAAATCATGTCCAATCAACTGAATGTCCAACAGGTGGACTCCAATCACGTTGTAGAAACAGCTCAAGGATGATCAGTGGAAACAGGATGCACCGGAGCTCAATTTTGAGTGTCATGGCAAAGGCTGTGAATACTTATGTACATGTGCTTTTTTCTGTTTTTTATTTTAAATAAATTTGCAAAGATTTCAAACAAACTTCTTTCACGTTGTCATTATGGGGTATTGTTTGTAGAATTTTGAGGAAAATAATGAATTGAATCCATTTTGGAATAAGGCTGTAACATAACAAAATGTGGGAAAGTGAAGTGCTGTGAATACTTTCCGGATACACTGTGACACGGTAAATAAAACGAACGGAAAATGTGTTGTTCTGCTGTAAACTGATCTTCAGCAGGGGTTCTCTCTGAAACAAACCAACCTCAGTGAAAGAAGTGACGTCATCAACCAAGGAAGCTAACGCTAGCTCAATATCATAATCATTTACTTAATACGTAACCACAGCCTCAAAACAAATATAACGTATAACCGTAAATATTATATGACTGTAGCCTATTACGACCTCAGATACGTTTTACACTGAAATCACTCAGGAGTTTCAAAAGCAAAAATTATTTTATTTAACAAATAAAAAGAAGCCCAAATAAGGCTGCACAATGAATCGAATATTGATCTCTATTTGACGGCCCACGATTGCATGAACATGATCGACTGTGATATTGACGTTTAAAGTTCGTCCTCCGCTCATAGAAAACTCCGCTGTAGATCAAATCAAGCGCTTCCTAAACTTACAGACAGTCCCCATAGAGTAGTGCACGGATGACGTCATTTTGTACACCAAAACCCGGAAACCAGTTAGCATTTTAGCACTTCATAGCGAGCTGCGAGCTCCAACGCTTGCGTGAGGGGAAATCATGACACTAACATGCTGCTAAATGGGACTACAGACATTATCGGGACATTAAACATCATCACGCCGTACACATAAACTGGTTCAGGTGTGCGGTGCACAATTCCCAAAAATAAACCTGGATGAAGATTCATCCACAGAGTAAATCTGTATTATGGAGAATGTTTTAAATAAAGTTTGGAGAAGTTTGTGGGAAGCTCGGTGACGGTGACGAAGTGGAGCGACCGTGGTGTAGTTCGTTTATAGCGTACGGTTAGATGTTTATTTCTGGAGATTGTATTTAGTTTTCAAACTTCATAAAAGTTGTGTTGATTTGTGAAAATGATCTTGATGGACAGAACGTGTTAGTGTTGTAAACTTTTGTTGATCACAGAGATTATTTTCTGCAATAATCCAAAAGTCTATGTGAAAATCCTATTGGGTTTTTGTCGAGGGAACCGGTGTGATGGTCACTTCTGGGTTTCGGTACAAAATGACGTCGTCCCTGCACCTCGCTATTGGGTGATTTGTCTGCGTCTCTCCTCCTGTAAACTCTGTTATTGACTTTTCTGCATTCGCCTGAATTGTTTTATTTGGTTATATATTGTTATATTTGATGAATATTTTCATTTAGTTTATAGTATTTTTACTTATCCTATATTTTGGGAACAATTTTATTTATATTTTGCTTCTACGAGTTGATGCACTTTAGGGATCAGTCTAATTTGATGTAAAGATTTGTACATTGTCAGGAATGTAGCACGACATGGAGGTGAAAGCAGCGGTCTGTTTATTTAAATGTGAAAGTGCAATAAAAATATGTTGTCCCTAAAATCAATCAATAATCATGATAAATAATCAAGATCTCAATATCGATCAAAATAATTGTGATGATCATTTTGGCCGTAATCGTGCAGTCCTAAACCCAAATAAAAACATATTTTTCACTTAGGGGTGTACTCACTTCTGTTGGCAGCGGTTTAGACATTAATGGCTGTGTGTTGAGTTATTTTGAGGGGACAGCAAATTTACACTGTTACACAAGCTGTACACTCACTACTTTACATTGTAGCAAAGTGTCATTTCTTCAGTGTTGTCACATGAAAAGATATCATCAAATATTTACAAACATGTGAGGGGTGTACTCACTCACAGATACTTTGTATATATATATATATATATATATATATATATATATATATATATATATATAATTTAATTAATAGGACATCTATTTTTTGAAGAAAACCATTCAGTCCAGTACGGGTCACTTTGACCCCCTTTATGCATTTGTGAAGGTTTTTCTGGTTCCTGACACCAAGATGAACACTTTACAGTTGTTTTTTGACTGTAAGTCATTCCCTTCAAATGCTATTGAGCATTAAATAATGGTATATTTTGTTTATGGCATGTTTTGTGGCTGGCATCTCAGTACAAATATAAGAATACATAAGGACGTATTTCGGTGGCTGGCTGCAGTAGAATTGTTTAGCCCCGCCCATTCCTATATTAGTGAATGGGACACGGGACAAATTAGCGTTTTAAGTTTCAGCTCCACAGATTATTTTCAGGAACAGTGTTCCATCAAGTTCAGTTGACCCTGATATCACCCCAATATTTCCCCTTATGATAAATACTTTTTATAGGAGTTATTTGGTGACTGATTAAAGAGCGTGGATAATGGAGCATTAAAGGATAACGCAGACTGAATAAACCAAACATTCATTACGCTTTAACATATTTAAATATTTATTATCAGAACACAATATACATCATGAATAACAGATAGTCAGGATGTTCACAGGACAGAAGGGAAGTGAACGCAGTGCTAGGGTTTAGTTTGTCTGAGATTATTAGAATGTTGTTGAAATATTGTGGTTTCAGTTTCTGTCCCCGGTTATGACGTCATTATGACCAGTTTCACTGACTGAACATACAGCTACTTCCTGTTTTCATCATGCAGTGACGTAAACACCGGCCACTGAACCGAGTAAAAGCCACTGCTTAAGATAAAGTTTAGAAGGAGGATCGAGTCTCAGATGCGATATAAACTATTTCCAGCGTTCACCGCGCCGTGAGCTCGTAGCTTCCGGTTACCCGACGGAATAAACCAATGTATAAATTTACACAAAAATGTAATCGAGAATATTAAACAAATAGGAAAATATAATATTTATAAATACAAATGTCCATAATAAACTGTACACAGCCTCCAACAGAAGGAGAACAATGTGTATAACGCTTTTAAAAATGGACATTAACTCAAAGCAGCAAAATATAAACACAAGTGCGGAGTTATCGAGTCTTATCCGTCCATGTAGATAAATAAACACACACCAGGAGAAACTACTGCAGTGTTAATATCACCTGTGTACCATATGGAGGAATTATGTTCACTACTCACCGGAAATAACAACAGAATACCGGAAGTAGAACTGGACTCTGCTGGGTAACGGAGCTCCTCACTAACTGACTGAAATAAGAGTGAAGTCGGTAATAAATCCACTTGACGTGAGGAGTAAAACAGGTGAAGTTTATAATCGCACAATAAAATAAAAAACTGGACTAACTCCGCAGAGTTCGGGGCAGAATGGGATTGAAGTGATGGCGCATGCGGCGCGTGCGGGTCAGAGTGAGCTTGACGTGATGGCGCATGCGCGTTGCGATTCAGGAAGTGAGAGTGGTTTTTAAATTTATTTATTATGAATGAAATAACAGTAGTGGAATACAAAGTAACAGAAAAACACCTGAATCTATAAAACAGTCAAATTCCTGCATCTCATATCAAAAATCGATCCTACATCTAATACATCAGAATCTTTTGAACAGAAGAGAAGTCTGAACAGCTTTAAGATTGTTCTGTACTGACATTAGAGAATCGTAAATAATCTTTAATCAGTGGAAAATACTCTACCATTTGGTACAGTTAACATATACTTTACTTTATGTATATGATATTTCCCAAATAAAATAAAATTTAAATTATATTGTTCATTTCCAATAAAGCAGTATCACACTCCATAAACAAAACAATTACATCAGTTAGAGTGACAAACTTATTAAACCACTCAGAAAGAGTGTTTCTGATTCCTCTTTACAAAAACAGAATAATGGCCAAAATCCGTCTTTAAACTTACTAATGAAGTCATTACATGGATAATATCTATTTATTATTTTAAAGTGAGTTTCTTTGACTTTTTTAGGAATTACATATGTATTTATATCTGATCACAGTTTCTGAAAAGAACTGGGAGTTTAGTGCACTTCAAATCACAGCTGAGTAAAACATGAAGACCTCCACATTTTAAAAGACTAGATTGTGGATAAAGAACCATGGGAGATTTTTCTCATAAAGACAGTGCTTGATCCAGTTCATTTTAAAGGTATTATTAATAGTGACTAGAGAGAACTTCCTGGTCAGGGTTGTGGTGGATCCGGAGTCTATCCCACTAACACTGGCTCAGGCCATCTTCTCTCCATCACTCCTGTATCTACTCGATCTACTAGTCTGCAGTGGTATGGACCAGTTTAATCAGCTGTACATGATGTTCCACTGACACCATATCCCCTGATATTTATTACACATGATATTCTAGAAGCACATCTGCATCACAACATTTAGTGTAGGAGCTCCACAAAACCCATCAGAGTACGCTAGTACAGGTCCTCTCTCAAAACTCCACCAAAAGAGCAGTGTTCTCTCCCCAGGAACCACAGAGGAACCTCAGAGGAGCACATGGACATGTGACTGTGGAATGATCTGTGCAGCTGTTTTCTGATCTCTCTAATCTGAACCGAATCAGTTCATCTGCTGGTTACGAAGATCATTTCATATAAATCCTACAAATTATGGAAGTATAACAGTGCCAAATGCCCTCAAGGCAAAATGGCATGTTGAATTACATAAACTGAATAAAAACATATCGTAATAACAATACTTGAATTAGTTTCCTCTGCAGCTCGGTGGCTTTGTCTATTTTGATTGAAAATAAAATTCCAGCGTTCGTAATTCAACACACACACACACACACACACATTCACCTTCCTAAAATACAGTTCCAAAATATTCAGCTGTTAAAATCCCATCTTCATTATTCATCAGGTAATATTTCAACGTTATTTCTCAACCTCACAAGTTCAGGCTGCAGGTGTACAGTGGAAATAGAGAACATTTTGAGATCGATAATGTGAAATAAAGTGGATAAAGTGACCTCACGTCAAACACGTCAAACCCTGAGGTACAGCAGCAGAAGACCTCGTTGGTGTGAACCAATCAGGATTGTTCCTCTGAACTCTCTGATCAACAAGGCGTCTCATCCCTCAGAACTGTCCCTCACTGTGTGTAAACACTACAGAGTGATGTTTCTGAAATCCTCAAACCTGGTACCTACAACCACGCCAGGGTTAAAGTCACACAGATCACACTGTTTCTTCGTTCTGAGGTTTGATGTGAACATGAACTGAAGCTCTTGACCTGGATCTGCAGGATTTTATACACTGTGCTGATTAAATCACTGCAGAAATGTGCAGGTGTTCAGGGGTTTGTAATACAAACACCGTGAGTGTTTAACAGAATATAATATAATATAATAACACAATAAATGAATGCAGCTTTCAGCACAATATGGCCGTCATCTGGCTGTAACTAAATCAACTGCTGTTTCATAACTTAAATAAGAATATAGAAATATTTGTTCTAGTGTTATAAGAAATGACTTCATCTTTACATCAGAATAGAACTGATTTTAACCCACAAACACATGATGAGGTCGAATCCCTGATGCCTTCCCATGTTCCCTTTTCAGATTTCTGTGTTTAGAACCAGGAAGTAAATGAAGATCAGGTGACCAGTGCAGCAGGCTCACCGAGTTAGAACACCACCACCGTGTCGCGAGGGCTACTGGAGGTAGATTACTGTTCCAACAGAAAAATGTTCATTCCCATGAGTATTTAAAGTGAGGGCCAGATACAGAAGAGATGGATTACTGCAGTTTGTAGCCAGCGTTACACACAGGAGCGATATGTGAACGAGAATTACATATACAGTGAGATTGATGGTATATACAGATTTAGTATTTAATATAAATATGAACAATAACAAGGGTAAAAACGATTGAACCTGACTGCCTCCAGGTTGACGATTCGTCAGCACCGAGCTGATTAATGACTATCGCCATAAAAGAGCCATCTGTATAGTCAGTGATAAAGATGTAACAGGTGAACATGTCTGCATGTCCATTCATCCAAACAAATACTTCATTTAATATACTCGTATAAGTCATGTAAGGAATGCTGGCGGTGCCGTGATCAACCATGTTGATGTGACATCACGGGTTGAGAAGACACCATCCCGAATAAACCTGTGCTGCGTCCATGACAACTCGACTCTACAGGACAACGTACATGTGCAATAAAGTGCAGAGCAGGTCCGAATGAAACATTCCTCTTTCTCTTATTCATTCACACTGCAGTAATTATTGTGTGTTAAGAGTGTAAAGTGTCGTTTCTTCAGCACTGAAAATGACCACAGGATGGACTTCATTCAGCCGTGTGTTGTTTGTAAACAGGGAATGTAGCATGGAGGAATTTAGGAGTTTAAGTGACACACTCCTTACACGCCCGGAAGCAACGTTTCTGATCTCAGTGACGTCATTTTAGAATAAACTGTTTTATGCTCTGGTACACAAACTGCCTTGTTAAGCTAATATAATACTACAGTGGATATAAAAAAGTCTACACACCCCTGTTTAAAGTGGATTGTGGTGCAGAACATTGAGGTGTCTGCTAGTAAACTGTAGATGAAAAGGAATGTCACCTTTCAGCATGATAATGACCCGAAGCACACGTCCAAATCAACAAAGGCACACGTAACCAAAAGAAGTTCAGTGTTTTTGAATGAGCTAGCTCGAGCCCAGACCTGAATCCAGCTAAAAATCTGTGGGGTGACCTGAAGAGGATTAGTTCCGGGGTGTGCACACTTATGCAACCTGGTTATTGTACGTTTTTCACTTAATTTTTAAACGCTGTAATTTCACCTTGAGGGGAAAAGTTCTGACGATTTATCTTAGTGTCATTCTTTCACGTCACAAAAACCTGCAGTTTCAACAGGGGTGTGTAGACTTTTTATATCCAATGTAGCTGGCTGGAATTAGCTTAGCTGATGACACCTGAGCAAAACTACTGAAATTAAGTGCATTCAGCATAATAAAAGTTCTTATTAGATAAATACATACACTTCTTCATGAAGAATTAGGTGACTAAAATAATAAAATAAAATAAAAAATACATATATAAATGAATTAGTTTTTATTCTAAAGTAAAATTCACAGTAAGCCTTCTGACTGAATTATAACTAAAAGAGCTATTTTTCCTCCAGAAGAAAAGATACTACAGAATGTAAAATCTCACTCTGCTCCAGCTGTGTGCTGCTGCCTGAAGTTGTTTAACTCCGCCCTCTTCTGACTACACCACTGTTCGATCTCAGTCAGATTGATCTGGGTCTCTGAGATGATGTCGGAGCTCGTACCCTGCAGGTGTCCTGCTCCATCACCACTGAGCTGCTGTAAGCTGCTCTTCACCTCCTCCATCTTCCTCATCATCTGCTCAATACACACCACCTACACACACACACACACACACACACACACACGTCATTATATAGTAACCACACACACACTCACTACACACACTCAACACACACATCACATACACATCATTACACACTAACCACATTACACAATGAAATCAGTCATTACACACCAACCGCACACACACATCATTATACAGTAACCACACACACAGACACACACACACATCGTTATGCACTAACCACACTATCATTATACACCAAGCACACACTCAGTACATCCTCTCACTCTCTCTCTCTCTCTCACACACACACACACCCCTTTAACAACAGTAACTGAATAAAAGTACAGACCCACCGATGAAGTGTCTCAGTTATATAAGCAGACACAGATAACGAGGTCTGTTCTGTTTAACTGTTCAAAGTTTTTTGCTGACTGTTTCCTATTGGCTATGATGTTAACTTGAGAGGAAAGTTCAATAATGAAATTAGGACAAAATATTGTTTCTGAAAAAACAGCAACAAATTTCTTTCAAATCTATCAGGAGAACGTCATGTAATGGGTTTCAGGAGATGGATGCAAATGCAGTTAAAGCTTTTATTTAAGAGAGGGACAGATAAAATCCAAAAACGTCAGGCAAAACCCGTGGTCACAAACAATCAAGGAGTCAGGCGATCGGCAAACGGGCATTAACTGGTCTAGGACAAGAATCGAGACAAGAGAACAGGATCAAAACCATGAAACAAAAAACTGAGGATCAAAGGCTTAGTACGGGCCTGGCAAGAAGACACAAACAGTGTGAACAAAGAACAAAGACACACGAAAAAGGTGTAAAGGTGTGAGCAGAGCTTGGTTGGCTCTGCCATCATCCTCAGACAGGAACATGGCATGGGAGGCCGTGTCGTCTGCCTCAGGCGTGAACAGTATTTGGTAGGCCGTGTCCTCTGCCTCTATCAGGAACATGGCTGGATAGACCACTTCATTGGTCTCACACTGGAGCTCAGGAAATGAGGTCACTACGTTGACCTCCGGCTGGAGCTCGACGGGTAAGACTACCTCGTTGGTTTCAGGCTCATTGCTATAAAATAAGATTTTGTTGGCCGCAGAGAATGTTTAAACTTGCTCAATCTGGCAACAAGGCCTGAACTGTCCCTGACTTCTCTATTAGAGCTTATTGTAGTTCCCAATGTTGACCACTAGGTGCAAGAATAACTGTATGGCACTAAATGGGACCGTGAGCACACCTCATCTAGAAAAGTGCACAAATCAACAGTGTGTCTGTGTGTGTGTGTGTGTGTGTGTGTGTGTGTGTGTGTGTGCGCGTGTGTTCGTAAACTATAAACATACCCCTCCTCTCTCAGTCATCAGAAGTCCTTCACCTTCTTCACCACTGCACTCCATCAGCTCTGCTCTCTTCGCCTTGCAGAACAATTTGATCTGTTCTGAATATTTAGGGTTCTCTCTGTACCGTCGTTCCAGTTCCTTCATCGCCTCCTCTGCCTTCTGCAAAGCCTCTGTGGCACCGACACGCCTTTTATTGCCCTGCTCTTTCCCAGGTCGGGCCTGCTGTATAAGCTTGTTCACATGCTCCAGCTGCTTGCTCACCTATTAAACATACATTAAACACACACACACACACACACACACACACACACACCTTCTCATCTTACAGGATCTCTGGGATTTTTATCCAAACCCTCCATGTTATAAACTGAACAGTAGTAATTAAATAACTCCAAGTTACGTATACAGTGGTGTAATGTTTTGGAATGGCCAAGTCAGAGTCCTGACCTGAAACAAGCAGTTCATGTGAGGAAACCCACCAACATCCCAGAGTTGAAGCTGTTCTGTACTGAGGAATGGGATAAAAACCTCAGAGTCGATGTGCAGGACTGATCAACAGTTATCCCAAACGTTTATCTGCAGTTATTACTGCACAAGGGTCTCACACCACATACTCACAGCAAAGGTGCACATACTTTTACCCCTCACAGATATGTACTATTGGATCATTTTCCTCAATAAATAAATTACCAAGTATAATATTATTGTCTCGTTTGTTTAACTGTGTTCTCTTTATCTACTTTTAGGACTTGTGTGAAAATCTGATGATGTTTTAGATCATATTTATGCAGAAATGTAGAAAATTCTAAAGGGTTCACAAACTTTCAAGCACCACTGTATATATACACTGTCTGAATTGACATGTTGATAAAGATTGCATTATATGTTGGTACTATAAAAGAGCTTTTGTGTTTTTTCCTCATTATAAAGACACTTTAGTAAGCGCTCACTCTTGTCTATTGTCTCACACTGAAGATAAAAGTAAGAAATCCATCCATCCATTATCTACAGCGATTATCCTACAGGGTCACAGCGGAACCTGGAGCCTGGGGCCCAAGGCAGGGGAAACCCTGGACAGGGTGTCATCCATCGCAGGGCACAATCACATACACACACACTACGGACACTTTCAGACACGCCAATCAGCCTACCATGCATGTCTTTGGACTGGGGAAGGAAACCGGAGTACCCGGAGGAAACCCCCGCAGCACCGGGAGAACATGCAAACTCCACACACACAGGGTTTCAGGGGGAATCGAACCCCTGACCCTGGAGGTGTGAGGCGACCGTGCTAACCACTAATCCACCGCACACACAAAAGTTTAAAATGCAGAACAATAAAATATAGATGACGTTTAAGAAGACGTGTCAGACGTCCTGAACTAGTGGTGCAGTGGGAAAATTAAATAAATAAATACAAAACAAAACACTTTATTTTATATACACACACACACCAACACACACACACTCAGCTGCTTGATGCAGTCACACTTACCTTGATGAACTCCTGATGGACTGCATTCTTCTGGTATTTTATACATAGAAAGAGAAGGATCACCAGCAGAATCACCACCACCGGCACTATGAGTCCAATTATCCACCAAGGAAACTTCTCATCTACACACACACACACACACACACACACACACACACACACACACACACACACACACGTTACATCTATCCGTGACATTTCCCCTGCAGACCGCCAGGTTGCACCCTCCCTGAGACACACTGAGACACACTGAGACGTACCTGTCACAGAGACGGCGTACACACGGATGTCTTCCATATTCTCCGTGTCCCGGATGGTGTAACGTCCACGATCACTGTGCGTCACGTCTCTCAGTGTGAGCTCTGGGTAACTGAGTGATGTTCTGTTTGTGTATTCAGCTTTACACTGTAGTGAGCGTTGAGTCACAGTGCAGATCCGTTCACCATCAGCTGAATCACTGCTTGTATAAATCACCTCCACTGGCTCTGGTACGGTCAGATCCAGGATCAGATCTTCACCAGGGTTCTTCTGAACTGCTGAGAACACGGCTGAGGAGAAAACACATTCAGCTGTATTTAGATTGAAAAAGAAATCATTCAAGCTGCTTTCAGAGTCCAGAAATTGCGTGGGGAAAGTTCACACTTCTGAGGTTGCCAGATTTTTCTTTAGTAGAAGTTTCAGAGACAGGGTTTTATAATAGTGTGAAGACCATCACCTTTAAATACAACCATCTTTACACTTGAAAAAAAATCAGGGATAGAAAATGTGGACTGAAGAAGGAAATTATATTTTTCTTTGCTGTAAAATGTAAATTGCCGTATGTCCAAGAAGCATCTCCTCCGATGTCCACTGTGTGAAAAACCCTTTTGTGCAAAGTGAAAATATGATAAGTTCATTAATACTGATGTGTGTGATTTCAGTACTAAACCCTGACTGTGTGATTAACTCCACTCTGAAAATGATCCTAATCATTCAGACTGAATGTTTTATCCGCAGTAGAAGAGATAAAGACACTCACTCTCAATGCTGAGGCGCACAGTAGAGATTTCTGAGACGCCACACTCACACGAGTACGTGTTCCTCATTCTGTAATCAGCTGCAGTGATGATGAGAGAGAGATCTCCATCCTGGTACTGATCATGAGACATATTATATCCCTTCACCAGTGAGCTGCACGACGTCTCATCACACCGAGTGAAGACAACATCTCGATTATTAAATAAAGACCATTTGACTGAACCAGAACATTTATATTCACATGAGAGAGTCACAGGCTGATGAAGCTTCACTGTTTTAGAACAGACAGCAGCTAATACCGGAGCTGAAACAGAGAAGAAACTGAGAGTGAGAGTGTGCAGTGAGAGTGTGCATTTGCAGTTATAGTGAGTGTACAGTGAAAGTGAGAGTGTGCAATGAGTGTACAGTGAGACTGAGAGTGTGCAGTGAGTGTACAGTGAGAGTGTGCACTGAGAGTGTGCAGTGAGTGAACAGTGAGAGTGTACAGTGAGAGTGAGAGTGTACAGTGAGAGTGTACAGTGAGAGTGAACAGTGAGAGTGAGAGTGTACAGTGAGAGTGAACAGTGAGAGTGAACAGTGAGAGTGAGAGTATACAGTGAGAGTGAGAGTGTACAGTGAGAGTGTACAGCGTGAGTGTACAGTGAGAGTGTACAGTGAGAGTGAGAGTGTACAGTGAGAGTGTACAGTGGGAGTGAGAGTGTGAGTGTGCAATGAGTGTACCGTGAGAGTGAGAGTGTAGAGTTAGAGTGAGAGTGAGAGTGTAGAGTGAGAGTGAGAGTGTAGAGTGAGAGTGTAGAATGAGAGTGTAGAGTGTACAGTGAGAGTGTGCAGTGAGAGTGTAGAGTGAGAGTGAGAGTGTAGAGTGAGAATGTAGAGTGAGAGTGAGAGTGTACAGTGAGAGTGTAGAGTGAGAGTGTACAGTGAGAGTGAGAGTGTAGAGTGAGAGTGTACAGTGAGAGTGTACAGTGAGAGTGAGAGTGTACAGTGAGAGTGAGAGTGTAGAGTGAGAGTGTAGAGTGAGAGTGTACAGTGAGAGTGAGAGTGTACAGTGAGTGTGAGAGTGTACAGTGAGTGTGAGAGTGTGCAGTGAGAGTGTGCAGTGAGAGTGTGCAGTGAGAGTGTACAGTGAGAGTGAGAGTGTAGAGTGAGAGTGAGAGTGTAGAGTGAGAGTGTGCAGTGAGAGTGTACAGTGAGAGTGAGAGTGTAGAGTGAGAGTGAGAGTGTAGAGTGAGAGTGTAGAGAGTGTGCAGTGGTAGTAAATGTTGTGAGAGAGTGAACGACACTTACCAGTGGTGAATGTGAGGGTGAGTAAGAGCAGGACACAGTGGTGAACGCTGCAGGACTGCATGACTGAGGAGACACAACACCACCATCAGTACTGCACAGGTGGAGAATAAAGCAGGAGAGAGAAACACACTCACAGCTACATTTTATCATTAAACCTGCAGTTTACTGGAATTTATTTAATCGTAAAGTATTAATGAGGAATTCCACTGTGATCAATTATAGTAAAATAATCATTAATTGGGTGGTGTGATGAAGTGGAGTTACAGTTTCCACCCACAGCTGATTATTTCCCTGGTGATTATTAAAATAACAGAAGCAGGACTGTGTTTCGTCTCATTAAAACACTGCACCAGCTTCACAGTGTCTGTTAGTGCTGTGTCGGGGTGAGGGTTCACTTCGGCTGTGCTGTCCACCAAAACAGTCTGTGTTAAATGAACAAACAGAGTGATACTGAAGGGAGCGATTTGATCATTTGATTAGATAAAATATTGACTGACTCCTTCCAAAATTAACAAATAATACAGAAACTATAGAAAACAGTTCACTTTGTGCATTTTAATGTAATTTTAGGGAATGTCTGGCTTCCTGTGTAGTCTTAAAGCAATCACCTGTGAACAGCACATCCCCAAATGTTTTATTCCTCATCAATTTACCAACAAACACATTTCTTTATTTATTAAAGAGCTGCACATAATAGACTGAAAAAAGCTGATTGAATTTTTATCCATCAGACGTGTAGATCAGTTCCACACGACTGAATTCCTGCAGTGCGATTGTAGCTCACATCTTCTAACTGTGTCAATTATGGACCCAAGCACAGAAGAGACGTAGGCACCCGATTGTTCTTCTGCCTTTTCTTCTTCTTCTGGCTCGGATGTCTATAGCAGCCATACAAATATCCTGACCAAACTGGGGCCTAGTGCTGCCACCACTCTAGCGCCACCATTTTGTCAAATTTGGAAGTATGTTTTTGATAACTTGTTTTGCTTCAATAAAAATAAATAAATAAATAAATAAAAACTGTATTGTGTGTTTACTCAGGTTGCCTTCGTTTTATGTTGTATTTCATTTGAAGATCTAAAACTATTTAGTATGAGATATACACATAAAAAGAAGAAATCAAGAAATACTTTTCACAACACTGTAAGTGCCATTTTTGCTCCTCCTGAAAATACTGCCAGCTTTAATTTAATTCTATAGTTATACTTCAGTGCCAATATCCTCGTGAAATTTCATAATAATTGGTTTACATTAATAATACTGTCACGCTTTGTAGGCGGAGACGGAAGCAAGTGCAGGTAGGCAGATATAACAGTAATCCAAAGGGGTAAGGCGAAATCTGTGGTCGGGCGATCAGGTAAACAGACAAAACTAGGCAAGGCAGAAAATCGAGGTCGAGAGCAAAAACAATGGTCAAAAGTCACTTAGGCAAAACACGACAATAAGGCTTGGAAAACGGCAGAGAACAAGTCAACTGAACGTTTACTTCACAAAGTCGGATTGTTTGACAAAGTCCTTAAATACCGCGTATGCTCCATGTGTGAGATTGGTTGCATGTGTGTGTAGTTAGTACTCCAGCGAAGGCGAGCGTGTGTTGGACACGTAGTCCTCAGTGGCCATGTTTGTAGTTAGTGGTGTCTCCTGGGAAATGGAGTTGCTGGTTGGCTGTGATACGACAAATACGTGCATCGATCGCGCTCACTTTACATAATTCAATCTAGCAATTAGAAACGTGTTTCAATAAAGTTTTGTATAAGCACTGAAATAATGTTTTGATAAGAAACTAAATTCTTTCATGCAAAGTATATGTAATATGTTCTCTTAATTCTGAGCGACCACATATTCAGTGTACCTTTTATCCATTTATAGTTACATTTCATTTTGGTGAAGTTAGTTCCTGTTGTTACGTACGTTATAGCAGCTATAAACAGTCATTCCCTCACCAGCCCTCTCTTTATTCTCTCTCTTTATTCTGTGTCTTTATTCTCTCTCTTCAAGTAAATAATAAAAATGCAGCTTATCATGTTTTCAAGAAATGCGCTGTGAATGAGCGGTTACTATAGAAACGATCATATATTAGAACGAGTGCATTAAAAGAAACCTGCCGTTATAAATCATCATTATTCAGTATATTCAGTATCTCGGTGTAATGACTGAAAATAAGACAGGTCGGGGATTTCTCACATTTACATCAAGCAACAAAAATCAATAATAAGGGTGAAATTAGGTGAACTGTGTGCTTTATCGAGGTTTGATCAGCATCAAAACAATCAAAGTTACAGCGAGTTATTGGGGTTAGTCGTGCACTCTTTGGTCATCTTATTTTTGTGCTAGTAACAGAAAAAAGTAAAACACGAACGGTTTATAAATAATAAATAACTTCAAATCCAGACAGGAAAAGCAAAAAAACATGTCACTTGGAGTTAGTTGTTTGGGAAATGATGGCACAATGCCAGCTTTCACTTTCACTTCCTCTCTTTTCTTCTCTTCTCTCTCTCTCTGTCTCTCTTCTCTTCTCTCTCTCCTCTTCCTCCTCTCTCTCTTTTCTCTCTCCTCTCTCTCTCTCTCTCAGTTAAAGTCATGAACTCAGTACAGCCGAACTTTATTTTTTAGTTTTAGACCTTAAACCTCAGCTGAGCAGTTGATAAAAGTTTAAAACACCACAGAACAGACCTGATTCAGATCTATTCTCACTCCAGACATTTAAACCCATTACAGTAATCAATGTCCATCAGTCAAAGACGTGTTTACTAGCCTATGAAACAAACACTTCACACTTCATTCAGTACTCACCTGGACGATAAACTATAACCCCTTGCTCTGATGAACAGAAACAAAGCCGGAAGTGCAGAATAAAAGCATTAGGACACGATTCAGAACACAAACTGAACATCAGCTAAATAAAAGCTAAATGAATCCCAGACTCCGAGTATGAGGAGAATGTGTTTCAGTCTGGAGACAGGACAGTTCTACCTGAGAAACTCTGCTCACATTCCGAATGCATTGTTTAGAGATTTGACCACACCTTAGAGCTCGTAACAGGGGGCGGGGACACAGGAATAAGTGGGCGGAGCCAGATCTTTAAAGTGTGATGAAATAGGAAAGTGTCTGGTATTTTAAATGGCAGTGAGGATAATAAATATAGTCTGATAGTGTGGGGAGCAGACTGGGGAAGTCTGGTAGAAATGATGGATACACAAGAGTCTCAGGAAAGACATCAACAACTGAGAGAAAGGAAAGGAAAGGGAAAGACTGAAAAGTGGGGGAATGTTGAAGAATAGAGTGAAGAGAAAGTCCAGTCAAAATAAGGGTTAAGAGTGAGAACGCAACAGAACCAACTTCGATCAAATGAAGACTTGATTGTGTATTTAATTTAATACTAAATAAAAAAGCTAAAGTGTAATGCAGTGTGTGTGTGTGTGATTTTTTTTCTTTGATAAAGGAATAATCTGTCATATGTTCAAGTACAGCATTGGTTGTTGTAGTCACATGGTTTACATAAACATATTTTGGATATGTAATTTGTACCCATAAGAAGTTATTCTATTTGCTACTTCTGGAAAATGCATCATTCTATTCGGCAGGTGCGATTTCTTGCATTTTAGCACCATCTAGTGGGTCTTGTTGAAATAGAAGAATATTTGAGTAAATGAACCATTTCTTATGTTGACAGCGTTTTCACTACTTTGTAAGAGATGAACCGGAAGTAGCCTGCTTGCATGTGTCTGGAAAGATTCTCCATCTTTATCACATTCTTAGAAAATTTCCTAAAAGGTTTTTCCCTTTGATCGCCTTTGCTCGGAAGCATCCGTAGGGAAATTGTATTTACTACATGTATAGTATTGAATTTAGTTCCATAGGTAGCCATCCTTTCTGAGTGTGTTTAAAAGTCGTGATTGTGTGTTTAAATGTTAGTGTGTGGGGTTTTCCTGAACACACCTTATCTCAGACATCACCTGAATTCAAACCGTAACTGTAATCCTAAAACTATCTTCTACATGTGAGAATTTTCAGTATCAGACTCTGGATGTTGGGGATTGGACCCTCTAATGTCCATACCATGGATACGCCCTTGGTTACACTAAACATTCAGATTCTTCTAGTGATGAAAACAAGTATTTTTATTGTTATTGGTTAGCTAGCTGGTGAAGATACGACTGAGATCATGACTGATAAAGATGTGTTGAGTATTTTCTGTTAAATGAATGCAATGAAGCAGTGAATTATTAAAATAGCTAATTGTTTGTAACGGACAGCTGACCTCTGCATGATTTGGACTTTGTGCAGATTCTCCAAAATGCTCATGTATCTCCTGCGATGGACTGGCACCCTGTCCAGGGTGTACCCCGCCTTGTGCCCGATGCTCCCTGAGATAGGCTCCGGGTTTCCCCGTGACCCTGAAAAGGAGTAAGCGGTAGAAAATGATTGGATGGATGGCTCATGTATCTCAGGAATCTCAGATTATGTCTTTCAGATCTTCCATCATGCCTTCCAGCTTCTTTTAGCATGACTTCTACTAACTTTTAAAAAGTGTGGTTTACCACACTCAGAGCATTCAGGTCTGGGGGATCTAAAATGAACACACACTGACTTCATGCATGCTCACACAGACATCCCACTTTATTCGTGCAGAGCAGAAGTATTTATACACATTGATAACAGCAGTGCGTGCACAGTTTCTACTGGTGCAGGGGCCAGACAGATAGACAAAACACACGCACAATGAAAATAAGTCTTTTCAAGAAACAGAAAATACATGGCAGTTGATGAGCTCATTTAAAGAGGTGATTAAATGTATACATTCATTTACATAAGATTCCAAAAGGGAGAACTGTGGGCCCAGACGGAGATGCTGCGTCAGCGTCAGCAATACAGGACATGAAACGTGCGGTTTCTCTTTCTTTAGGTTCTATTTTTAAGATTTAAAGCCAGTCAAATTAAACATTATTTTGTTTCTCCACAGAGGTCAAACTGGAAGAGCTCGTTCAATACGTGCGAAGTGTTCCATCTAAGAGGAAAACACCAAGCTCTGAACTCCAGACACGGAGCAAATTGAGAGAATTCAGAAACTTCAGAGCGAGATGATAGCAAACATTAAACTTATTATACCCAACTAGCGTCCGGCCAAAGATCTTCAGAGACAAGTACAGCGGTCTAAAAGAGGTGAGCATGTCTTCAACAACACAATTCTTACATTTCATTCTAAGTTATTGTTAAAAAACCTGCCAGATGCACTCACACGGTCTATTAATGATCTGTCTGAGTACAGGAGGCTCATGGAGGTTACTTCAAGATTGTGGATCAATTCGCCAAAGCAAAGTGGATCGATAATGTGATAAAGAAAGGTCGCTTTCAGGTGTTTTTTCTAATACTTTGTATTCCACTACTGTTATTTCATTCATAAATAAGTAAAAAAAAATTTTAAACAAAAAAAACCCCACCACGCTCATTTTCTGAATCGCAACGCGCATGCGCCATCACTTCAATCTCACTCTGCGTTATCCTTTAATGCTCCATTATCCACGCTCTTTAATCAGTCACCAAATAACTCCTATAAGAAGTATTTATCATAAGGGGAAATATTGGGGTGATATCAGGGTCAACTGAACTTGATGGAACACTGTTCCTGAAAATAATCTGTGGAGCTGAAACTTAAAACGCTCATTTGTCCCGTGTCCCATTCACTAATATGAGCCACCTAAATACGTCCTTATGTATTCTTATATTTGTACTGAGATGCCAGCCACAAAACATGCTATTATTTAAAGCGGTTTGTTCGGAGACTCTCCAGTTCGATTTCTGTGTTTCAGTCAGCGCCTTAAGCATTTGAAACAATGTTCTGTTCATCCGCTCCACTTGGCCGTTCCCCATGGGGCGATACGGTGTTGTTCTGGACCCGGCCATGCCACTGAGTTTCTTTACGTGAGTGAACACCTGATTTTCAAACTCTCCCCCTTGGTCATGATGAATGTGGGAGGGAAACCCAAACTTGAGAGCGGAGTCATTGAAGATGAGGTTTGCAGCAGTTTTCCCTGACTTTGACGTGGTGGCATATGCTTGAACAAAATGGGTGAAATGGTCAACAATGACGAGGATGTACTCGTTTCCACCTTTGATGCGATGATCGATGCCACTGAACAGATCTGCAGTTTTGTCTTTCAGTAGTAATAACTCTGACATCCCGTTGTCTTCTAGCTCTACCACTTCCTCTCTTTCAAGGTGCTTCAGAATGTGAGTCACCAATGAGATGCGTGATTTTCCTTTATCATCTGCTCTTTGTACGTCTGATATGTTCAAAAAGTCACAGATTCCCAGTAAACTGTCTCTACTCACGGTGTGCAACACTCCTACCTCTTCCTGTAGCTCTTCCAGGGCTGACATGTTGACAGTGCAGGCCTTTAACTGTGTAGGAGTTGATTCTGAACTGGTGGGTCTCTACTGTCCCCCATGATCTCTAACTGGCCTCAGGAACCGTGTACTCCACCACCAACTTCCAGCTCTCCTTAAACAGCAACACGTGCCCCCCTGCAGCCTGCCTGGTGTATTAGGGGGATTTAGCTGGTGCAGAATTCAATGTACAGGCTGTGGACCCTGGACATCTGAGCAGCAATCCCAGCGGTGCCTCCAAAATGTTGTCCCCATCCATATAGAGGAGAAATGAGTCACAAGCATGACGGTCCGTGTTACTTCCACCAGAGCTTTACTCGAATGGAAAATTACCGCTTTTCCTCCAGGTATGTGGGCGGAGACTAAAGTAATCGATCCCAGAGTGTGGAGATCAGACCATCCTAATGGATGACTGATCAGCGTTATACTCGCTTGGATCATCGATGCACTAACACATAAAAATGGAATGACAGCGAAAAAAACATACTCTTTTCACTCTCTTTTTTTCATGTAACTATCTAACTTGTAACACTCACACACACACACACACACGACCATTGTCCACACACACACACACACACACACACACAGGACCAGTGTCCACACACACACACACACACACACACACACACACATGCACTCATACACGACTAGTGTCCACACAGACACACACACACGACCAGTGTCCACACAGACATACACACACACACACACACACACACACAGGACCAGTGTGCACACTGCACTGAGTCAGGAGATGTGTTGATGGTCAATCCTGGAATAATGGATGATGTAGAGGTTTGATGTGAAAAGAACAGAAGGCTGTAGGCTGCACCTGGGTGTAGAAGTGAAGAGAGAATATCTGAGAGAGGTTCTGCTGCATGTTAAAGTTGGAATCAGAGCCGTGCTTCATCACCACATGCTGTACATAATGTGTGACGCTGGAATGGGACTCACAGGGTCGTTTCTCTCTGTGTGTGTTTTACAGAGCCGTGTCCACACATCAAGCAGCAGGAAGGTGTACCAGTGTGGGTGGTTGTACTGATACTGACACTGGTTGTATCTGCGTTTGTGTTCCTGTTGGTGATGTATGTGCGTCTGAGGAGAGAAAATCAGCAGCTCCGTGAAAATGCTGAGAACAATGGACTCCCTCTCCTCCAGCAGAATGGAAACACTGTGCACTGAGAGCAGTAGAGAAGACCCCAAATTCTTTACCTTCACCTTTATAGATTCCCTGTTTGTTACCAAGTGAAGTTCTGTAACGCTAACACTGTGTGAATACTAAAATTAGCTGAAGAGAGCTAGCGTTATGCTAATGCTGTGTGAATACTAAAATTAGCTGAAGAGAGCTAGCGTTATGCTAATGCTGTGTGAATACTAAAATTAGCTGAAGAGAGCTAGCGTTATGCTAATGCTGTGTGAATACTAAAATTAGCTGAAGAGAGCTAGCGTTATGCTAATGCTGTGTGAATACTAAAATTAGCTGAAGAGAGCTAGCGTTATGCTAATGCTGTGTGAATACTAAAATTAGCTGAAGAGAGCTAGCGTTATGCTAATGCTGTGTGTGTGTTTCTGTAAAGCTGCTTTGAGACAATGTCCATTGTTAAAAGCGCTATACAAATACAATTGAATTAAATACCAAAATTAGCTGAAGAGAGCTAACGTTACGCTAACTGCTGTGTGTAAATACTAAAATTAGATAAAGAGAGCTAGCGTTACGCTAACGCTGTGTGTAAATACTAAAATTAGCTGAAGGGAGCTAGCATTATGCTAATGCTGTGTGTAAATACTAAAATTAGCTGAAGAGAGCTAGCGTTACACTAATGCTGTGTGTAAATACTAAAATTAGCTGAAGTGAGCTAGCGTAACCCTAACGCTGTGTGTAAATACTAAAATTATCTGAAGAGAGCTAGCGTTATGCTAATGCTGTGTGTAAATACTAAAATTAGCTGAAGAGAGCTAGCGTTACGCTAACGCTGTGTATAAATACTAAAATTAGCTGAAGTGAGCTAGCGTTATGCTAATGCTGTGTGTAAATACTAAAATTAGCTGAAGAGAGCTAGCGTAATGTTAACCGCTATATATTTTAAAACCCTTAAACTGCATGTTTGTTAGCGGCGTGGTTGTGTGATTATTCGGTGTGTAAATGTGTAAATCCTGTGTTCTGTTGGTCTTTTGTTTTAAATGTGTGTTGGAACACTGGATCTCGCTACCCAATCTGTGTCTCCTGCCAGATTCGCACCACACGCGTGTCAGTCTGTGAGCGTTCCAGCGCTTGTTCCATTTCTACAAGAGATTTTGGAGAAGCAGTAAATTTATCCCGGAGTCATTTACAGCAGTAACCGGTGAGGAGACGGAGATCCTGTACTGTAGATCATTACACACACCTCTGTTGGAAACACCGCCATCACAGCACACTCCCTTTCAGTCACTGCAATATTTTACTGAAACCTGTGTGACCTTCAGCATTAACCAGCTGAGAAGATAATCCCATCTCTTTATTCAACCACTTTATAGATCAGGATTGTTTTTATACAGATGTTTATATACAGATCTCACCATCATTGTATTCAGTCATTTCCTCATCAACCTGAATCGAATTCCTGGATCAGTACGAAGCACAAAACATGCTGAAGAACCTTGATCTCAGTGTTTCTTCAGGATAACAGCAGAGTCGGGAGACTCGGAGTGATTGGTATCTTCATGACAAATGCTGATTCCCACAGCTCGACACTTTATAAAAAAGTGTTCTTTAATGCTAAGACACAAACTCTTCTCTCAAAGTTCGACAGCGTGTTCATCCGAGTTCTAATTTCAGTTTGCGTGTGAATGATGTGATGTTACTGAGATTCATGAAGCTTTAAAGCTGCTGGTCCTGGCTTCATGATCCAGTCTCTGGGAGAGAACAGAGAACAGAACAGTTTTTGTGTTCGGCGTGATGATGTTTAATGTCCCGACAATGTCTGTAGTCCCATTTAGCAGCATGTTAGTGTCGTCATTTCCCCTCGCACAAGCGTTGGAGCTCGCAGCTCGCTCTGAAGTGCTAAAATGCTAACTGGTATCCGGGTTTTGGTGTACAAAATGACGTCATCCCTGCACTACTCTATGGTGACTGTCTGTAAGTTTAGGAAGCGCTTGATTTGATCTGCAGCGGAGTTTTCTATGAGCAGAGGACGAACTTTAAACGTCAATATCACAGTCGATCACGTTCATGCAATCGTGGGCCGTCAAAATCCTAATAGAGATCGATATTCGATTCATTGTGCAGCCTTATTTGGGCTTCTTTTTATGTGTTAAATAAAATAATTTTTGCTTTTGAAACTCCTGAGTGATTTCAGTGTAAAACGTATCTGAGGTCGTAATAGGCTACAGTCATATAATATATACGGTTATACGTTATATTTGTTTTGAAGCTGTGGTTACGTATTAAGTAAATGATTATGATATTGAGCTAGCGTTAGCTTCCTTGGTTGATGATGTCACTTCTTTCACTGAGGTTGGTTTGTTTCAGAGAGAACCCCTGCTGAAGATCAGTTTACAGCAGAACGACACATTTTCCTTTCGTTTTATTTACCATGTTACAGTGCATCCGGAAAGTATTCACAGCGCTTCACTTTCCCACATTTTGTTATGTTACAGCCTTATTCCAAAATGGATTCAATTCATTATTTTCCTCAAAATTCTACAAACAATACCCCATAATGACAACGTGAAAGAAGTTTGTTTGAAATCTTTGCAAATTTATTTAAAATAAAAAACAGAAAAAAGCACATGTACATAAGTATTCACAGCCTTTGCCATGACACTCAAAATTGAGCTCAGGTGCATCCTGTTTCCACTGATCATCCTTGAGCTGTTTCTACAACGTGATTGGAGTTCACCTGTGGGAAATTCAGTTGATTGGACATGATTTGGAAAGGCACACACCTGTCTATATAAGGTCCCACAGTTAACACTGCATATCAGAGCACAAACCAAACCATGAAGTCCAAGGAACTGTCTGGAGACGCCGACACAGGAGGTCTGTGTGTCAGAGTGTGTCAGAGTGTGTCAGAGTGTGTCAGAGTGTGTCAGAGTGTGTCAGAGTGTGTCAGAGTGTGTCAGAGTGTGTCAGAGTGTGTCAGAGTGTGTGTCAGAGTGTGTGTCAGAGTGTGTGTCAGAGTGTGTGTCAGAGTGTGTGTCAGAGTGTGTGTCAGAGTGTGTGTCAGAGTGTGTGTCAGAGTGTGTGTCAGAGTGTGTGTCAGAGTGTGTGTCAGAGTGTGTGTGTGTGTCAGAGTGTGTGTGTGTGTCAGTCAGAGAGTGTGTGTGTGTCAGTCAGAGAGTGTGTGTGTGTCAGGATGTCTTTGGTCTTCTCCAGTCTGGCTTTTATCTCATTATCTGCTGAGATCACCTAGCTTTCTACCTTAGTTTTACACTGTAGAAGAGATTTAGTGGAGACTTCTTGCTGCACGTAAGACTTACTTCCTGAAGTTCCTCAGTGAGTTCCTCTGTACAGGATGCAGAACCTAAATGGATATAGTAGTGCTTATAATTAACTATAAAAACAAAATCCCATCATCAGTCAGTTGTATATTCTTCTCTGTAGCAGTAAAAACAGGATCTTCACCTTGTCCTGTCACTGTGATGAAACGTTTCCGTTGTTGTTTACCTACGTTCTGTAGTGTTGTGGTGGTGATTTATGTTTGTGTTGTGCTATGGAATTGGCCAGTGTAATGTGGGCTTTAACCTCAACACTACACACTTCCTGCTCATGTCTCTAATTTCCTGTCTCCCCTCTCCTTAGCTCTAGAGATGACCCGTGTGATTGCCCCAGGTGAACCCATAGACGTGCTCTTACCCCTCACTGACCTGGTGGAGGTGAGTTTTACTGCCAGTGATGCTGTACAACCATCAAACCTGCAGATCTGCACCGTGGACAAGGAGAAGATCCAGTGCAGTCCAGATTATAAAGAGAGAGCGTCTCTCCTCAACACTCTTCAGATTAAAGATGGAGACGTCTCTGACAGTGGGAACTACATAGTACTTCCAGTACTACTTACAGGATATCTGGAACAATGAGATGGTCCGTGTGAGAGGTAAGAAAGTGTAAATCCTACACTCGCTTTCAGTAAGCGCTTTATCCTGGTCAGGGTGATGGAGGATCTGGATTCACGCTTCCTTCCTGATTTGTGAAAATGAAAATGAGTCACAGCAGGTATTGTGCTGTCTCTGTGTAATTGTGTGTGTGTTGCAGAGGAGACGCTGTGTTTGGACAGTAAGAAGGAGAGATCTATGCCAGCATGGGGGACTGGACTGATGGTGGTGCTGATGATCCTGCTCATCGTAGCAGGGTTATTGATGGGTTATCTGTGGAAAGAAATGCAGTAGCTCCATGGAGAATCTGCAAACACCAGCAGCGCCGAATGACTGAAAACACCAACGAACACCAGCAGCTCACAATGAATGGAGTTGTCAGCCATTCTCCAGGAGGTGTGCAGATCTCCGTACACCCTGCTTTCACTAACCAGCAACACTGAAAGTGTCTGAATATGTCCCCCTGTCCTCCTCCCTGGGATTTCTGCTCCAGGGTTAGTGTGATATCTCCAGAGAGAGTGGTTGAATGTTTGTAGGATTTATATGAAATGTTCTTCGTAACCAGCAGATGAACTGATTCGGTTCAGATTAGAGAGATCAGAAAACAGCTGCACAGATCATTCCACAGTCACATGTCCATGTGCTCCTCTGAGGTTCCTCTGTGGTTCCTGGGGAGAGAACACTGCTCTTTTGGTGGAGTTTTGAGAGAGGACCTGTACTAGCGTACTCTGATGGGTTTTGTGGAGCTCCTACACTAAATGTTGTGATGCAGATGTGCTTCTAGAATATCATGTGTAATAAATATCAGGGGATATGGTGTCAGTGGAACATCATGTACAGCTGATTAAACTGGTCCATACCACTGCAGACTAGTAGATCGAGTAGATATAGGAGTGATGGAGAGAAGATGGCCTGAGCCAGTGTTCGTGGGATAGACTCCGGATCCACCACAACCCTGACCAGGAAGTTCTCTCTAGTCCTGATTAATATGGATTCATATGATTCAGTCTTTTTCTTCTGTAACTCCACCATAAAACTCTCCTGTTTGCTTTGTGTCCTGATCTATAAACACCATTTTAATCTGATTCCCTAAAATCACCTAGAAATAAATCTAGATTCCAAATAACAACACTATTAGATTCTCAGCTATTTAATAAAACACATTTATATCCAGAGTTATTAAATCAGTAGAATATTCCACTTAAACACACTTTGCTGTGCTGATTAAAGATGTCAGGATTAGTTTTAAGAGTGACGAGCAGTAACATCATGACACAAGGAACGCCCATCGTACAGTGTAAAGGGAGTGACGCGGACATGGACATGTTGGAGTCTCGCGATAACAGGCTGCTGTTGTTGTCCCTCTTCCTCGATAACGACGTTTAAATCTGTTTTTTATTTCATTTTTAGTGATTTTAACTCTGCGATTGGAAAGTTGATGTATTTTGTTCCTTATAACAAAAGTATTTTATTATCGACATCACAGATATTGTAGAGTTTTAGAGATTAGAGCCGGTGTTTGTGTTCTCTAAGTTTCGAGCTAGCGGAGCTAACGGGGCTAGCAGAGCTGCTGTGTGTGATCACTGCTGGAGATCTGTCATTATTATTATTATTATTATTATCCGGTGAGTAGTGAATCTAATTCCTCCAGATGTTACACAGGTGATATTAACACTGCAGTAGATTATTTACACGGACGGATCATGGGATGAAATGTTGGAGTGATTATTTACTCACATGTAGATTATTGTTTCATTTAATAAACACACAAACTATCACTTATTAAATATAAACTCCTCCCTGATACATTACACTCGCTTATACTGAAATACTGTGTGTGTGTGTGTGTGTGTGAGTATTATGTCCCACAACCCTATATTCCCATAGAAACAGCACGCCAACCCTGAGTTCCCGGGCCAAAATTGCCCCCAAAATCAACATTTTAATTTGAACATTTTTAGGCCTTGAAACAACTTATAATAAAGTATTTGTGTAATATTACTTTGAAAATGAAGCAGTTCAGTGTTTTTACTAAACTTAGAGCACAATTCTTTAGAGAAATGACTCGCTAAAATCCTTCTACTCATTTAGAAGTACCATACGAGCATCAGCGTGGTCAGTGCCTTTGAATAAATTCAAGTAAATAATAATAAATAAATAAATAAATGCATTTTAGCGCAAAAGTCAAGTTTGTGGTGATAATCAGAGCAGCAGGTGGTGTTTTCACGAATGCACAGAGATGGTCAGGTTCTGACTCCAGACCCCTGCAGTGTCAGTCGCACTGGTTGATGCTGAAGATGGAGACGGATCAGGGTCTGAATCAGGAGAGTTTTCGTCTCTGTCAGTTTCAGTTTCAACATCGCCTGAACTTTCACTGCTGTCTCTATCTAGAATCCTCTCTCGCCTGTGTAACTGTGTATGTTTTCCCTTTTTCACTGTTATAGATGTACCTGTGTTCACTGTAGGTGTAACTTTAGCTGGAACACGATTAGCTTTTCGCTTTGGCATTTTCAGTTCACTTCTACTAGTGCACCAATATTCACGCTCGGATCTTCATCGTAATGACGGCGTAATAACGTAATCACGCCGTGACGTCATGACGTCAACCTTCCGGGTCAAAAAATAATACTTAAATAAGTAAGGAATCGTAGCAGAGTGATGCCGGTACTCCGGCCTTACGGGGATAACTTTTACACTGTAAATCCTCTATATCGGCCTTACGGGGATTTGGCATAGACGACCAAGCCGGTATATCGTCCTTACGGGAATAGATCAAAGACGGATGAGACGGTTTTTCAGCCTTACTGGGTTAGAGGGTTAACGGGAGATAAAATTCAGCATCATGTCAGACAGAAGTGATGATACTCAGGTTTCTGTTAGATCCTAAAACTACACTGTTTTTGGTGCTATGAGGTGGTTATGTGGTTATGTGGTTATGTGGTTATGAGGTTATGTGGTTATGTGGTTATGAGGTTATGTGGTTATGAGGTTATGAGGTTATGTGGTTATGAGGTTATGTGGTTATGTGGTTATGTGGTTATGAGGTTATGTGGTTATGAGGTTATGAGGTTATGAGGTTATGTGGTTATGAGGTTATGTGGTTATGAGTAGGAGAGAGTGAGCGACTGACAGCACTTCCGGTGTGTGTTAGTGGGGTTTCTTTACACTGTACTGATTATACCATTACTTTTGTCGGATTTTGCTTAAGTCTCGAGCTGGTGGGCGGAGTTACGTCAGGCAGTTTATGGGCGGGGTTTGAGGGGTGTGACGTCACTGCATAATGCAAACGAGCTAGTTAACCAGGATGGACGTCCGTTCAGCAACATCCTAAAAGTCTGAAAGCCTCCATAAGTGAGAAGTAAACCCTAGCAGTGCTTTTACTTCCCTTCTGTCCTGTGAACATCCTGAAGTTTCAGCTGCTTTATCTTTCTCTCCTGGTGCTGCCACTGTGTTCCTCTCCTTCTCCAGAACACAGCATTAACACCAACACCAACAGGAACCTGCTGGAGAAACACCTTCCTCAGTTCAGCTCCTAACCACTAGCTTATAGCCCACATCAGTATTTATGGAGTGAAGCTGGCTCCGTGTGATGGAACTGTACTAGTAGGAATGCAGTAACGATCCGGTCAGATATCTTCACCCGTTCCTAATGATGTGTCCACTCAGTGACTGTGTACGAGTTCACACCACGCCACCGTTCACTGCTATCGTGTGTTTTTGAATCCTTTTGTGGGTTGAAAAGTGAAAACTACAGCTGGAGCATGTGCAGTAGATACAGTGGGACGAGCAGTGGGTCCGCCTCTCGCCCCGCCCATGTTAGTGATGGACACTTGTACATGAGCATGCGTGCTGTAACCTGAAACGTGATTTAAACCGGAACATCTGATAGCTCTGAAGTGTGAAGTACAGCGTTATAAATGAAGATGTACAATGTTAAATTGTAGAGGTATAATTTTGACACGTATAGTGTGTCGGGAAAAGTCATGACTGACTCAGCTACTATTTGCTAGCTAGCTGACGTTCTCCATCATTTTAATGAAATGAATGTAAATATAACACTTCCAGTCAGTGGAATAATGCTGGGAGATAAAACAATCTGTTTGTATCGTGATCATTTATTCCTCAAGAACGATTCATTTTAATAGACGCATGTTTCTGACTTCTGGATGTAGCTAACAGATGTAGCATGAAGGGTTGGTGCAGTACACCAGCCAATCAGAATACACACAGGGTTGCCAAGTTCGCTTATAATACACGACTTTGGGCTTCTTTTTTTTGTTAAATAAAATAATTTTTGCTTTTGAAACTCCTGAGTGATTTCAGTGTAAAATGGATCTGAGGTCGTAATAGACTACAGTCATATAATATATACGGTTATACGTTATATTTGTTTTGAAGCTGTGGTTACGTATTAAGTAAATGATTATGATATTGAGCTAGCGTTAGCTTCCTTGGTTGATGACGTCACTTCTTTCACTGAGGTTGGTTTGTTTCAGAGAGAACCCCTGCTGAAGATCAGTTTACAGCAGAACGACACATTTTCCTTTCGTTTTATTTACCGTGTTAGATCAGACACTCTCAGAAGACCAAAAGTAATTTATTTGGCATTTGGTAATGGAGAGCCCTCGATTCAGGGAACACTATGTCCCACTACACCGGGGGGAGGCTGCTTTAGTAATTTACTACATTTACTTGTTTACAGAATGACTGACCCTCTAGCCAAAACACTGGAAGACACTAATGAAGAGATTGTACTGTAGAGTTCTGCATTCCACACTTTTAATTTGAACCATTAACCTGTTTTTAACCCCTCCCCCTTTTCCTCCAGAAGGATCGACACCGGCCATCATGCATCTCTGTGCAGGAGTGATATTACTGCTAGGTAAGGACTTTTATTTTGTATGTGTGTTCTGAAGCAGCATGTGCTGTGATGGGAATGTATAAATATCTCTCTCTCTCCCTCCCCCAGTCCCCTGTGTGGTGCTGTCCGTAGACAGACAGAAGGTGTTTGGGAATCTGCATGAGTCGGCGTCTCTCCCCTGTACTGTGCAGTGCTCTGGTGAACTGACCTGGACCAGGTTTCAGAAGCAGGACGATGTTCTGGTCAGGTGTAGCAGCGTCTCGTGCTGGTCTAAAGACGGGTTTATTCTCTCTTATGAACAGTACCTGAAGGGGAATTCCTCCCTGACCATGCTGAAAGCTGATTACAGCCTTCGAGGACTCTACATGGCCAAGTGTGTCTCTGAGACCGTCTGTGAAGTCGTCTTTACATTGTCCCGTAAGTATTTATACTCTACATTTATTATTGATCTACTGTCACTTAGTTATATTTATACTCTACATTTATTATTGATCTACTGTGGAGAGTAATAATATGGAGTACCTAGTAGTAAACTAACTTGGAGACCACATGTTAGTTATAGCACTTTTCTAGACACTCAAAGCACTTCACACTGTATGGGGGGGGGGTGGTGGTGGTGGGGTCTCCTTAACCACCACCAGTGTGTATCCTCCACCTGGATGAAGCAAAAGCAGCCATATTGCTCCAGAACTTCCACCACACACCAGCTATTAGTGGAGAGGAGAGAGTGATGTAGCCAGTTCAGAGATGGAGATTATTAGAGGATGATAGAGAAGGGTCAGTGGGGGAATTTGGGCAGGACCCTGGGGTTATACCCCTACTCTTTACCATAAGTGTCCTGGGATTTATAATGACCACAGAGAGTCAGGACCTCGGTTTAACGACTCATCTGAAAGACACTGCTGTTTTTACAGTATAGCGTCCCGGTCACTATACTGGGGCATTCGACCCACACAGACCACAGGGTGAGTGCCCCCTGCTGGCAACCAGCAGCAACCATAGTTTTCCCATCCAGGTACTTAGCAGACTCAACCCTGCTTATCTTCATCATCAATAAAGATTAGTGCGAATGTTCCAGAAGCAGCCATGCAAGCCCAAGCCATGACACTATCTCCACCATGTTTCACAGATGAGCTTGTATGTTCTGGATCGTGAGCAGATCCTTTCTTTCTCCACACTTTGGTCTTTCCATCACTTTGGTAGAGGTTCATCTTGGTTCCAGAACTTTTGTGGCTCATCTCTGTCTGACTCTTACTGCTGTTTTTACAGTATAGCGTCCCGTTCACTATACTGGGGCATTAGACCCACACAGACCACAGGGTGAGTGCCTCCTGGTAGCAACCAGCAGCAACCATAGTTTTCCCCAGGAGGTCTCTCATTCAGGTACTGAGCAGACTCAACCCTGCTTATCTTCAGTGGGAAAGCAGGTGAGACCTGCAGGGAGATACGACTCTGGCATTTATACAACAGCAGTGTTCTTGTATTCCATGTTTCTATTTGTGTACAGTTAATAAAGCTGTGAGGATTTGTTGTACTGATTTGAGCTGTATAAAACACATTATGGCTATTATTATAACTTTTTGTTAAACCGCATCAGAACGTGGGCTCTAAATCCCATTGAAGTGAACTGAACAGCACCGATGCTATTCAGTAAGGAACTGCAGGGAAAGTGATGAGCACTAAACTTAAATATCACTTATATAATGTTATACAGTATAGAGCACTTTATTAGGAACACCTGTACACCTACTCATTCATGCAGTTATCTAATCAGCCAATCATGTGGCAGCAGTGCAGCACATAAAATCCTGCAGATCCAGGACTAGAGCTTCAGTTCATGTTCACATCAAACATCAGAATGAAGACACAGTCTGATCTCTGTGACTTTAACCCTGGTGTGGTTGTTGGTACCAGATGGGCTGGTTTGAGGATTTCAGAAACTGCTGATCTCCTGCTGGGATTTTCACACACACACACACACACACACACACACACACACACACACACACACACAAAAACAAAACACTCACTAGAGTTTACACAATGGTGTGGAAAATCAAAAACAGGAATCTGAGACTGTCATAGGCACAGACTCGCCCAGTCAGAACAGCTGAAGATTGGAGAAAAACCAAGTAATTTATTTTTTAATAGATTTTTATTTATTTATTTTTACATATTCAGTCTTCATCTGTCCAGTTTGGGTGAGTCTGTGCCCGTGATAGCCTCAGGTACCTGTTCTTGGTGGAACCTGATGTGGTCTTCTGCTGCATGTGTACATGTGTTCCTAATAAAGTGGACAGTGAGTGTAGCTTCATGTTATTAATACACTGATGGTAATTCTGACACTCATACAGACATGTACATGTTCTGAGTATTTTCTAAAGGACACAGAGGCTAATATACTGGGTGGACCACAGACATGGAGATGCAGTTCCCACCAAAAGTATTGGAACAGTCCTTCAGTATACACCGAAGACATTTGAGTTTGAGATCAAAAGATGGATATGAGGAGATGGATCAGAATTTCAGCTTTCATTTCCTCATATTTACATCTAGATGTGTTACACAGTTCAGAACATGGCACCTTTGGTAACAGACCACCCAGTTTTGGGGTGAGCAAAAGTATTGGAACAGAGTCTTATAGTAAATAACACATAATATTTGGTTGCATTTCCCTTACTCGCAGTAACTGCATCAATCCTGCGACTCACTGACTCCAAACTGCTGGTTTCTTCTTCTGTGAAACCTCTCCAGGTTTTTACTGGAGCCTCTTTCAGTTGTAGTCCTGTGTTGAGGTGGAAGTGTTTGTTTTGTATCGTCGTCTTGCTGCATGATGAAGTTCCTCCTGATTAATTCCGATGTATTTCTCTGTAAATCTACTGGCAGAATGTTCCTGTAAACTTCTGAATTCATTCTGCTGCTACCGTCATGAGTTCATCATCAATAAAGATTAGTGAGAACCATAGTTTTCCCATCCAGGTACTTAGCAGACTCAACCCTGCTTATCTTCATCATCAATAAAGATTAGTGCGAATGTTCCAGAAGCAGCCATGCAAGCCCAAGCCATGACACTATCTCCACCATGTTTCACAGATGAGCTTGTATGTTCTGGACCATGAGCAGATCCTTTCTTTCTCCACACTTTGGCCTTTCCATCACTTTGGTAGAGGTTCATCTTGGTTCCAGAACTTTTGTGACTCATCTCTGTCTGATTCTTACTGCTGATGAGTGGTTTGTATCTTGTGGTATGGCCTCCTGTATTTCTGCTCTCTAAGTCGTCTTCAAATGATGGATTGTGAGACCTTCACCCTGTCCTGTGGAGGTTGTTGTTGGTCACTGACTGTTGTTTTTGGGTTTTTCTTCACAGCTCTCACAAATGTTTGTCATCAGCTGTAGTTTTCCTTGGTCGACCCGTTCTGTGTCTGTTCCTCCATACACCAGTGGTTTCTTTCTTTTTCAGGACATTCCAAATGATTGTATTGTTTATATCCAATGCTTGTGCAGTGCCTCTGATAGACTTCCCCTCCTTACTCAGCTTCAAAATGGCTCGCTTTTCTCCCATAGACAGTTCTCTGATCTCCACGTTGGTTTATCCTTTAATAACAAATGCCTTTACAGGCAAACCCAGAGCTCAAACATGGATTCTTTAATTGTTTAAAGATTTGATCTAACAGGACACACCTAGGTAACAAGAAACACCTGTCAATCACATGTTCCAATATTTTTTGATCACTTGAAAAAATGTGTGGTTTCAAACAAAAGGTCCCATGTTCTAACTTGTGTAACACATTTTAGGTGTAAATATCAGGAAATGAAAGCTGAAATTCTGATCCATCATCTCACATCTATCTTTTGATCTCAAACCCAAATCAGAATGGTGGAGAGCTCTCCCATCTCCCAGACCGTCTGCCCTGCTGTCAGACTGCTAGCTGGAAAACCACCACAGAATGACCCATGCATGTCAGGGTGGTAACCTCATCATCCCTCATCAGCAGTCGTCAGTACGTCTGCACTCACACGTTCTCATTTTATTTCCTCTCCTTAGCTCTAGAGATGACCCGTGTGATTGCCCCAGGTGAACCCATAGACGTGCTCTTACCCCTCACTGACCTGGTGGAGGTGAGTTTTACTCCGAGTGATGCTGTACAACCATCAAACCTGCAGATCTGCACCGTGGACAAGGAGAAGATCCAGTGCATTCAAGATTATAAAGAGAGAGCGTCTCTCCTCAACACTCTTCAGATTAAAGATGGAAACGTCTCTGACGGTGGGAACTACACAGTACGGGATAAAGTGAATGACGAGACTTTAGCCATCGTAACGGTCCATATGAGAGGTAAGAAAGACTTAAAAATCATCATATATGTATACGGTATGTTACATACTCTTGACCTGTGTCTTATGATTTTATACATTGTGCTCCTGACACCTGATTGGCTGATTGGATAATTGCATGAATGTGGAGATGTTCCTAATGAAATGTTCTGTGAGTTTGTATACCTGCACCTTTTAAACATTGATTGGGTTTCAGTTTATATGTGAATGTCTGGACTGCTCACTTCTCCATGGCTTTTCCATGAGACTGGAGGTGTGTGTGTGGTGTAGAGGTGTCACGATACCAAAATGTTGTAGTCGGTACCGATACCACCAAAAGTACATGATACTCCATACCAAAGTCAATACCACGGTGTGATATAAAAATAAAATTGAAAAAATCAAATGAAAAACTCTTCTGGAGGACATCCTCCTCTGGCTGATAGTGGCAGAGAGAGGCGGGGGGGGGGGGGGTAATTTTAGTTATCAATACTGTCTGACAATGAGTGGAGGTGCACTCCTAAACGCATGCACACACACACACTCCTTATACCCTGAATGCAGCATTAGTTTAAATTCACTGATCTGGTGTTAGGATATAAAGATTTATTAAAAGCATGAACATGTGAATAATTATGAGTGACATGAGGCTACATGTATCTGACAGGACCCGGGCTGAATGGAGACGCATGGAGGACCATTAGGAGGTAGTTTATAACACTGCAATGCGTTAGCGTCGTTAACAAATACCTGTCTATCACTAACATTACATGGAGCGTAACGTTAGCTAGTTTCACGGCCACAATGCAGCTGCCTCAAAGAAATATAATATAGGACCGTCTTTCAGGTGCTTCGCCAAATTCCAGGTGTTTCCTCGCTTTGTTTGAAATGAACGATAGCATCAGGTACACACCGGAAACCGGTACTAGCTTTCCTCTCTTTTCCTCTCAACGAGTCGGGGTGGAGCTAAACTTGTTAAGCTAAGCTAATCTTCTGTAGTGTTTCCCGTGTGCTTGTAGGCGTTCTTCTTCTTCACCACTTGTGGACCGAGTATAACACTTGCGCGTATTTACTGCCCCCTATAGTTCCGGAAGAATCGCAACCCCGGTACTCTCAGTAATTTCATCGGAATCATTAATAATGCTACTGCAAAAAAACAAGTACCGTCACGTTTTAACAGTGTTGGTACTGACTTGGTACCAAAGTATCGATTCTCGTGACATCCCCAGTGTGGTGTAGAGGTGTAGGAGTGTGTGGTGTAGAGGTGTAGGAGTGTGTGGTGTAGAGGTGTAGGTGTGTGTGGTGTAGAGGTGTAGGAGTGTGTGGTGTAGAGGTGTAGGAGTGTGTGGTGTAGAGGTGTAGGAGTGTGTGGTGTAGAGGTGTAGGAGTGTGTGGTGTAGAGGTGTAGGTGTGTGTGGTGTAGAGGTGTAGGTGTGTGTGGTGTAGAGGTGTAGGAGTGTGTGGTGTAGAGGTGTAGGAGTGTGTGGTGTAGAGGTGTAGGAGTGTGTGGTGTAGAGGTGTAGGTGTGTGTGGTGTAGAGGTGTAGGTGTGTGTGGTGTAGAGGTGTAGGAGTGTGTGGTGTAGAGGTGTAGGAGTGTGTGGTGTAGAGGTGTAGGTGTGTGTGGTGTAGAGGTACAGAATCTCACAAAAGTGAGTACACCCCTCACATTTGTGTAAATATTTGATGATATCTTTTCATGTGACAACACTGAAGAAATGACACTTTGCTACAATGTAAAGTAGTGAGTGTACAGCTTGTGTAACAGTGTAAATTTGCTGTCCCCTCAAAATAACTCAACACACAGCCATTACTGTCTAAACCGCTGGCAACAAAAGTGAGTACACCCCTAAGTGAAAATGTCCAAATTGGGCCCGAAGTGTCAATATTTTGTGTGGCCACCATTATTTTCCAGCACTGCCTTAACCCTCTTGGGCATGGAGTTCACCAGAGCTTCACAGGTTCCACTGGAGTCCTCTTCCACTCCTCCATGACCACATCACGGAGCTGGTGGATGTTAGAGACCTTGTGCTCCTCCACCTTCCGTTTGAGGATGCCCCACAGATGCTCAATAGGGTTCAGGTCTGGAGACATGCTTGGCCAGTCCATCACCTTCACCCTCAGCTTCTTTAGCAAGGCGGTGGTGGTCTTGGAGGTGTGTTTGGGGTCGTTATCATGCTGGAATACTGCCCTGCGGCCCAGTCTCCGAAGGGAGGGGATCATGCTCTGCTTCAGTCACACACGTAGAGGTGTGTGTGTGTGTGTGTGTGTGTGTGTGGTGTAGAGGTGTGTGTGTGTGTGTGTGTGTGTATGTGTGTGTGGTGTAGAGGTGTGTGTGTGTGAGTGTGAGTGCTTTATCCTGGTCAGGGTGGTGGTGGATTTGGAGTGTAACTCAAGAACATGGTGGGGAAATTCACTGTGGGAGGGTCACCAGTCCATAGCAAGACACCATACACACACGCACACACACACTCTCTCTCTCACACACTCACACACACACTCACTCACTCACTCACACACACACACACACTCACACACACACTCACACACACACACACACACACACACACACACACTCTCGCACACACTTGGGGCGATTTCTTGTAGCCTGTAACCTCTTATAACTTGCTGTGGAAGTGAGCGGATTCACGCGTCCTTCCTGATTTGCGAGCACAGAAAGTGTAAACGTCCCCACAGCAGGTGTTGTGTGTTTGTATCAGTGCTGTGTGTGTGTGTGTGTGTGTGAGTGTGTGTGTGTGTGTGTCAGGGCAGTAAAGATTACAGAAAGTGTAAACGTCCCCACAGCAGGTGTTGTGCAGTCTCGGTGTAATTGAGCGTAACCTCTCTGTGTGTTAATCCACAACAGTAAAGAGCACGTCTCCCTGCAGAACACACTGGATTGGGTTCTAGAGCGCTCAGAGAGCACATGTAGTTAATAAAGCAGGAAGTCAGTCAGACTACATCACAACATCACTCTGCAAGACCCACAGCAGTTCTCCATCAGTGATGGAACGATCAGTAAGAGCTCTGTAGATCTGTATCGGTGTCTCACGCCTCCTCTGGTGTCACCTACCTTTCTGTATGGAAGTCCAAATCAGCACACGGCTTTCCTTCACTTTAAAAGCACCGTAAGCCTTTCTGTGTAAATTCCTCCTGCTGCATCGTCCAATAGAAATAAAGTCTGATTGTGTTTGGAGTGTGTTTTTACCTCCTGACACTTTCATATGGATCAAACCTTCACCACATCAACACCCTTTCTATCCCGACTCAGTGTGTGGACGTCTTGCAGAGTCCTCATGTTGTGATGTTTCTGTTCTGTGTAGATGAACCCGTGTCCCAGACTCGCTCTCGAGGACGCCGCAGTGCCCCTGGTACGTCTATAAATATATATATATGATATTGTCTGTCCTGCAGATTCCTCTGTTTCTTCTGTATATTTAGTTTTATATTTATTAAAAAGATCTGACGCTCAACTCCACACTAAACTAAATAATAAACTCCTGCAGAATCAGGCTGTAAAACACACACACACACGATCAGTGTCCACACACACACACACACACACACACACACACACACACACACACACACACACACACACACACACACACACAGGACCAGTGTCCACACACACACACACACACACACACACACACACACACACACACACACACACACACACACACACACTCACACACACACACACACACACACACACAGGACCAGTGTGCACACTGCACTGAGTCAGGAGATGTGTTGATGGTCAATCCTGGAATAATGGATGATGTAGAGGTTTGATGTGAAAAGAACAGAAGGCTGTAGGCTGCACCTGGGTGTAGAAGTGAAGAGAGAATATCTGAGAGAGGTTCTGCTGCATGTTAAAGTTGGTATCAGAGCCGTGCTTCATCACCACATGCTGTACATAATGTGTGACGCTGGAATGGGACTCACAGGGTCGTTTCTCTCTGTGTGTGTTTTACAGAGCCGTGTCCACACATCCAGCAGCAGGAAGGTGTTCCAATGTGGGTGGTTGTACTGATACTGATGTTGCTGATGCTGCTGCTGGTGGTTGTATCTGTGCTTGTGGTTGGATCTGTGATGTATGTGCGTCTGAGGAGAGAAAATCAGCAGCTCCGTGAGAATGCTGAGAACAACGGACTCCCTCTCCTCCAGCAGAATGGAAATGGTAACCATCCAGGAGAAGAGTCGAATTTAAATAACCATTAGGCCAGGTCCAGAGTGTATGATAAGAGAATTAATCAGAGTGTAGATGAGCCACGTCGTATAAAACTATTGACTGCATTACTCATGTTACACTCCATCCACTGCCAGCCCGTGCAGAATAGAATTCACTTTAATCTATTAAAGTTTTCAGTAAGACAGTCCGTCTACAGTGACAAGAAAAAGTATGTGAACCTTCTGGAATTTCATGGTTTTCTGCATAAATTGGTCATAAAATGTGATCTGATGTTCATCTAAGTCAGGGGTATTGACAAATATAATGTGTCTAAAATAATAACACACAAAATTCTGATCCCTCATGTCTTTATTGAACACGCTCATTCAACATTCAAAATGGCAGTGGAAAAAGTAAGTGAACCCTTAGAATTAATAACTGGTTGACCCCCCCGCTTGGCAGCAATAACCTCAACCAGGCGCTTCCTGTAGCTGTGGATCAGACCTGCACATCGTTCAGGAGGAGTTTTATCCCGTTCTTCCTGCAGAACTGCTTTAGCTCGGTCATATTCTTTGGACGTCTCGTGTACGGCTCTCTTCAAGTCATTCCACAGCATCTCTATTGGGTTGAGGTCTGGGCTCTGACTCCGCCCCTCCAAAAGCAGATTTTGTTTTTCTGAATCCATTCTGTTGTGGACTCGCTCCGGTGTTTTGGGTCGTTGTCCTGTTGCATCACCAAACTTCTACACAGTTTCAACTGACGCACAGACTTTCTCAGAATTGTCTGATATACTCGGGAGTTCATCTTCCCCTCAGTGACTGCAAGCTGGCCGGGCCCTGATGCAGCAAAGCAGGCCCAAATCATGACGTTTCCTCCCCCGTACTTTACGGTTGGGATGATGTTTTCATGATGATAGGCCGTGTCCTTTCTACACCAGATGTAGTGCTGTGTTTTTCCTCCAAATATTTCAATCTTAGTTTCTTCAGTCATCTTTTCATCTTTTTTTCTTGTACTTTTGTAGGTCATTAGTGTTTTATTTTTATTCAGTGTACAGCATGTTGAACAAGTTTATATGAAAATGTGACATAAGAAATCACTGTGTTTTGTAAATTTTGTATTTTGTGTAAAAGATTTAAAGTTTTATAAAAATAAAGCATATATAATAATAATAGAAATAAAGCATTTATGCTTCTGAAAGTTCGACAGCGTGTTCATCCGAGTTCTAATTTCAGTTTGCGTGTGAATGATGTGAAGTTACTGAGATTCATGAAGCTTTAAATCTGCTGGTCCTGGCTTGATGATCCAGTCTCTGGGAGAGAACACACACTGACACGCCCACACACTGTCACGTGATTCTCTCATCTGTACACGCTCTTCACTCTCTCCATCTCCATCTCCATCCACCTTTCATTTCTTCAGTATTATTCCCGCCGCCTTTCACACCGTCCTCTTTATGGTTCTGGTTTAAAACCTCAGGAGGAACAGAAGGTCGAGAGAGAGACGTCCTGCACGCAGTGTTGTGTATCTGCAAAACTCCACTTCAAGTTTCTACTCCATACAAACATCAAAGTGCATTATGGGTATTGTGCCTTATTACGAGTAGAAATGGGGGAAATGCCATTAGAGTCATGGAAATAATCCCCCAGTTAAAAGTCCTGGAGAAAATCTGGGAAGATGAATATTCCGAGTTGGAAAGTTATGGATGGAGAGCTGATAAAGAGCACAGAGAATGGGAATTATTGATCTAGAAGTTAGCCCTACGGTAGCAGTGCCTATTATACCACCATGATTATATCATTATCCTTCAGATGATCTTCTAGCCATGGATTACCCTTATACCACGGTCTTTCCACAATTATTAACGTTAAAGCTGTCATTGGTTTTAGAAGCACAAACACTGATTAGAAGTTTAACATGACTGTTAATTTGTATTAGTTATGTCGTTAGATCTGGAATTTTGCCCGGTATAAATCAGACACAGATACAGTGGTGTGATGAGATTACATGTATTTGAATGAATTGACAGATATCTATCAGAGAGAGAGATTAAGTGTATGAATGACCTGCATCATGTGACTCTCAGCAGTCAGTGCTGTGCAGCAGTAGTGTAGTAAAACTGAGAGTTGAATTACTTCAGAAACAGTGATGTAACACCTCGATACTGAGAAATATCATGTAGCTTTTCACCAGCAAAGCTATTTTATTGTTCAAGTTGCAGACAGCTGGCAAGAATGAATGTGTGTATGACTGTCTCTGTATGCTCGTGTGTGTGTGTGTGTAGAAATCAGGTTTGTTTTATTTATTTGTAAACACGGAAGTGCGTTTAACACCGAGTGCACGTGCACGAGAAGTTGCATCATCAACACTGAGCACGAGCTGCATCATCTGCAGTATCTCCTCCGAGGCGCTGGTTTCTCTCAGCTGTGTAAATATAGCAGGGTTAAACTGGGACTTCATGTTAAAGAGAAACATGTTTTCAAGAGCGTGGTGTAATGTGTGTGAAGCTCGTCCCAGGTTCTTGTGTGTCTCTATAAGCCGAGTGTTTGGAGGAGTTCATAGAATCTATCACCTTGGCAGAGCATCATTATTGTAGGACGTAGTTCAGAAAATACACGGTAGGTGGCGGTAATGATCCTAGGAGTGAACGGCCATTAAGAAGAAGAAGAAGAAGTTTCCCGCTTTTTGAATCAGAGCTGCAGGATTATCGAGTGTGTGAGGTAAGTTTATCTTTTCTCTTTTAGTTTAGTGTAACCAAGGGCGTATCCATGGTATGGACATTAGGGGGTCCAATCCCCAACATCCAGAGTTTGATACTGAAAATTCTCACATGTAGAAGATAGTTTTAGGATTACAGTTACGGTTTGAATTCAGGTGATGTCTGAGATAAGGTGTGTTCAGGAAAACCCCACACACTAACATTTAAACACACAATCACGACTTTTAAACACACTCAGAAAGGATGGCTACCTATGGAACTAAATTCAACACTATACATGTAGTAAATACAATTTCCCCACGGATGATTCCGAGCAAAGGCGTTCAAAGGGAAAAACCTTTTAGGAAATTTTCTAAGAATGTGATAAAGATGGAGAATCTTTACAGACACGTGCAAGCAGGCTACTTCCGGTTCATCTCTTACAAGGTAGTGAAAACGCGGTCAACATAAGAAATGGTTCATTTACTCAAATATTCTTTTATTTCAACAAGATCCACTAGATGGTGCTAAAATGCAAGAAATCGCACCTGCCGAATAGAGTGATGCATTTTCCAGTAGTAGCAAATAGAATAACTAATGGGTACAACTAATGATCAGTCACCTGATCATCAATGACTGAAAATACCAACGAACACCAGCAGCTCAGAATGAATGTTGATGCCAGCCATTCTCCGGGAGATGTGCAGATCTCCGTACACCCTGCTTTCACTAACCAGCAACACTGAAAGTGTCTGAATATGTCCCCCTGTCCTCCTCCCTGGGATTTCTGCTCCAGGGTTAGTGTGATATCTCCAGAGTGAGTGGTTGAATGTTTGTAGGATTTATATGAAATGATCTTCGTAACCAGCAGATGAACTGATTCGGTTCAGATTAGAGAGATCAGAAAACAGCTGCACAGATCATTCCACAGTCACATGTCCATGTGCTCCTCTGAGGTTCCTCTGTGGTTCCTGGGGAGAGAACACTGCTCTTTTGGTGGAGTTTTGAGAGAGGACCTGTACTAGCGTACTCTGATGGGTTTTGTGGCGCTCCTACACTAAATGTTGTGATGCAGATGTGCTTCTAGAATATCATGTGTAATAAATATCAGGGGATATGGTGTCAGTGGAACATCATGTACAGCTGATTAAACTGGTCCATACCACTGCAGACTGGTAGATCGAGTAGATATAGGAGTGATGGAGAGAAGATGGCCTGAGCCAGTGTTCGTGGGATAGACTCCGGATCCACCACAACCCTGACCAGGAAGTTCTCTCTAGTCCTGATTAATATGGATTCATATGATTCAGTCTTTTTCTTCTGTAATTCCACCATAAAGCTCTCCTGTTTACTTTGTGTCCTGATCTATAAACACCATTTTAATCTGATTCACAAAAATCACCTAGAAATAAATCTAGATTCCAAATAACAACACTATTAGATTCTCAGCTATTTAATAAAAACACATTTATATCCAGAGTTATTAAATCAGTAGAATATTCCACTTAAACACACTTTGCTGTGGTGATTATAGATGTTAGGATTAGTTTTAAGAGTGACGATCATTGACGTCATGAAACAAGGAACGCCCATCGTACGGTGTACGCTGACACGCGCTGCTGCTGCTGCTGTTGTTGTTCCTCTATATCGACGTTTAAATCTGGTTTTTATTTCAATTTTAGTGATTTTAACTCTGCGATTGGAAAGTTTGTGTTTTGTTCCTCGTATCAAAAGTATTTTATTATCGACATCACAGTTATTGTAGAGTTATTAGAGATTAGAGCCGGTGTTTGTGTTCTGCATCTCTTCACTGCTGGAGATCTGTTGGAGTTTTTATCTGTTGGAGTTTTTATTTCCGGTGAGTAGTGAATCTAATTCCTCCAGATGTTACACAGGTGATATTAACAGTGCAGTAGATTATTTACACGGACGGATCATGGTATGAAGAGATGACTGCGGTAGCAGAAACTGTGTTCAGGGACCGCAAAAGCGAGAGAGAAATGATGTCCGCTGTCGCTGATGTCCGGCTCAGTGTCAGCACAGGGGCAAGGAGAGTTTCCCTGCTTTCCTCAGATGTGAAGGGACAGTTAGAACAGCACCTGCAAAGGTGTCGGTGGTTTTCATTTCAGTGTGATGGATCGGTGGACTGGAGTGAACCCTCGATGTTTGACACAGTGTGTGGATTATTTCCTCCCTGATTGGATCAGCTGTAGTTCAGCTTCCATCCCGAGATATAGACACTTGATGTACAGCTAAAAGCTCCTCTTAGTGTTAAATCCAATCTTAGGAAGAGTCCATGCTGACATTCAATTATAATCCTAATGTGTGTTTAACCATTAAACTGCTCTCTGTATGAACACTTAAACATTTAGTTACTCTAATTCTTGTGTGTGTGTGTGTATGTGTATATATACATACATACATACATACATACATACATACATACAATCTGTACACCAGGGGGAGTCCGCTTTAGTAATTTACTACATTTACTTCTTTACAGAATAACTGACCCTCTACCCAAAACACTGGAAAACACTAATGAAGAGATTGTACTGTAGAGTTCTGCATTCCACACTTTTAATTTTAACCATTAACCTGTTTTTAACCCCTCCCCCTTTTCCTCCAGTAGGATCGACACCGGCCATCATGCATCTCTGTGCAGGAGTGATATTACTGCTAGGTAAGGACTTTTATTTTGTATGTGTGTTCTGAGGCAGCATGTGCAGTGATGGGAATGTATAAATATCTATCTCTCTCTCTCTCCCCCAGTTCCCTGTGTGGTGCTGTCCGTAGACAGACAGAAGGTGTTTGGGAATCTGCATGAGTCGGCGTCTCTCCCCTGTACTGTGCAGTGCTCTGGTGAACTGACCTGGACCAGGTTTCAGAAGCAGGACGATGTTCTGGTCAGGTGTAGCAGCGTCTCGTGCTGGTCTAAAGACGGGTTTATTCTCTCTTATGAACAGTACCTGAAGGGGAATTCCTCCCTGACCATGCTGAAAGCTGATTACAGCCTTCGAGGACTCTACATGGCCAAGTGTGTCTCTGAGACCGTCTGTGAAGTCGTCTTTTCATTGTCCCGTGAGTATTTATACTCTACATTTATTATTGATCTACTGTGGAGAGTAATAATATGGAGTACCTAGTAGTAAACTAACTTGGAGACCACATGTTAGTTATAGCACTTTTCTAGACACTCAAGGCACTTCACTTATGGGGGGGTGGTGGTGGTGGTGGTGGGGTCTCCTTAACCACCACTAGTGTGTATCCTCCACCTGGATGAAGCAACCATATTGCTCCAGCACACACCAGCTATTAGTGGAGAGGAGAGAGTGTTGAAGCCAGTTCAGAGATGGAGATTATTAGGGGGTGATGGAGGAGGGTCAGTGGGGGAATTTGGGCAGGACCCCGGGGTTATACCCCTACTCTTTACCATAAGTGTCCTGGGAATTGTAATGACCACAGAGAGTCAGGACCTCGGTTTAACGTCTCATCTGAAAGACACTGCTGTTTTTACAGTATAGCGTCCCGGTCACTATACTGGGGCATTAGACCCACACAGACAACCAGCAGCGACCATAGTTTTCCCCAGGAGGTCTCCCATCCAGGTACTAAGCAGACTCAACCCTGCTTATCTTCAGTGGGAAAGCAGGTGAGACCTGCAGGGAGATACGACTCTGGCATTTATACAACAGCAGTGTTCTTGTATTCCATGTTCCTATTTGTGTACAGTTAATAAAGCTGTGAGGATTTGTTGTACTGATTTGATCTGTATAAAACACATTATTATGGCTATTATTATAACTTTTTGTTAAACCGCATCAGAACATGGGCTCTAAATCCCATTGAAGTGAACTGAACAGCACCGATGCTATTCAATAAGGAACTGCAGGGAAAGTGATGAGCACTAAACTTAAATATCACTTATATAATGTTATACAGTATAGAGCACTTTATTAGGAACACCTGTACACCTACTCATTCATGCAATTATCTAATCAGCCAATCATGTGGCAGCAGTGCAGCACATAAAATCCTGCAGATCCAGGACTAGAGCTTCAGTTCATGTTCACATCAAACATCAGAATGAAGACACAGTCTGATCTCTGTGACTTTAACCCTGGTGTGGTTGTTGGTACCAGATGGGCTGGTTTGAGGATTTCAGAAACTGCTGATTTCCTGCTGGGATTTTCACACACACACACACACACAAAACACTCTCTAAAGTTTACACAATGGTGTGGAAAATCAAAAACGGGTATCTGAGACTGTCATAGGCACAGACTCGCCCAGTCAGAACAGCCGAAGTTTGGAGAAAAACCAAGTGATTTATTTTTTAAATTGATTTTTATTTATTTATTTTTACATATTCAGTCTTCATCTGTACAGTTTGGGTGAGTCTGTGCCCGTGATAGCCTCAGGTACCTGTTCTTGGTGGAACCTGATGTGGTCTTCTGCTGCATGTGTACATGTGTTCCTAATAAAGTGGACAGTGAGTGTAGCTTCATGTTATTAATACACTGATGGTAATTCTGACACTCATACAGACATGTACATGTTCTGAGTATTTTCTAAAGGACACAGAGGCTAATACACTGTGTGGACCACAGACATGGAGATGCAGTTCCCACCAAAAGTATTGGAACAGTCCTTCACTATACACTGAAGACTTGGGTTGTTTTTTTTTTTTTTTTTTGTAATTAACACTTTTATTGATTCACAAGTTAACACAAATAGACAAACAACATATATAATGAATCAAACTATTTTAACATAAATCCTCACTATAACCCGTCCCCCTACCAACCTCCCACCCCACCCTGGTCCCCCCACGAACACCCCTGTGGTCAATAGAATATAAACTCATATATCCCAAAAAAAATAAAAATACACACAATTAAAATAAATAAATACAATAATCAAGTATAATCATAGACTAAACTCTAAATTATACTCTCCACCGCCCCTCCTTGAGAGTTCCCCAAAAATGCCAAATAACTGCTCCATTTCTTCCTGAAGGAATTCACAACTCCCATCCTTCTGCTCGACCCCTCCTCAAAGGCAGCCACCCTCCCCATCTCCACACACCGCTCTGGAAACGAGGGCGCTCCATCTGATTTCCATCCCCTTAAAATAACCTGACTACCAATCATCACACTGGTCAAAACCCAATCTTTTTTGTACCTATCCTCCAATTTTGTGACCTCCCCATCTCCCAAAATACAGAGTCTAGGGCAGAACGAGATCTGAGTGTTCAACACCTCACATACAAAGCTCTGCACCTTCCACCAAAATTCTTGGATCTTACGACACCCCCGAAAAACATGGGTGATGTCTCCATCTTCTGAATGGCGTCGCCAGCAGGTGGGTGTGTCTTTAAGACCGAGCCTATACAATTTAGAGGGGGTCCAATAGAACCGATGTAAAATCTTAAATTGTATAAGGCGCACCCTTGCGTCTCTAGATGCAGTTTTTATATTTTTTAAAATCCTAGCACACACTCCCTCCCCCAATTCCAAATTTAAATCTTTCTCCCATAATCTCTCGAGAGTGGTCGAAACTCCGTCCCCTAGACTCTGAATCAGTAAGGAGTAATACACTGATGCTTCATGCCCTCTTCCAAAAGCAGAAATCACCTCTCCCAGAGTATCTGCTGCTTTAGGGGGGTGCACGCTACTCCCAAAAATAGTACAGAGCAAGTGGCGTAGTTGAAGATACCTAAAAAACTGAGATCTGGGGATCCCAAAATGTTGAACTAATTTTTCAAAAGATATCATCACACCACTCTCATAAAGATCACCATGTGTATTAACCCCCCTTGTGATAAACTCTGACCAACAAAAAGGGGACTTATTAATACGTAGTTTGGGGTTTAGCCATAGGCTCGAGGCAACATTGAGATAAATGACATTTGGGTTTGAGATCAAAAGATGGATATGAGGAGATGGATCAGAATTTCATCTTTCATTTCCTCTTATTTACATCTAGATGTGTTACACAGTTCAGAACATGGCACCTTTGGTGACAGACCGCCCAGTTTTGGGGTGAGCAAAAGTATTGGAACAGAGTCTTATAGTAAATAACACGATATTTGGTTGCATTTCCCTTACTCGCAGTAACTGCATCAATCCTGTGACTCACTGACTCCAAACTGCTGGTTTCGTCTTCTGTGAAACCTCTCCAGGTTTTTACTGCAGCCTCTTTCAGTTGTAGTCCTGTGTTGAGGTGGAAGTGTGGTTTGGATCGTCGTCTTGCTGCATGATGAAGTTCCTCCTGATTAATTTGGATGCATTTCTCTGTAAATCTGCAGACAGAATGTTCCTGTAAACTTCTGAATTTATTCTGCTGCTACCATCATGAGTTCATCATCAATAAAGATTAGTGAGAATGTTCCAGAAGCAGCCATGCAAGCCCAAGCCATGACACTACCTCCACCATGTTTCACAGATGAGCTTGTATGTTCTGGATCGTGAGCAGATCCTTTCTTTCTCCACACTTTGGCCTTTCCGTCACTTTGGTAGAGGTTCATTTTGGTTCCAGAACTTTTGTGACTCATCTCTGTCTGACTCTTACTGCTGATGAGTGGTTTGTATCGTGTGGTATGGCCTCCTGTATTTCTGCTCTCGAAGTCTTCTTCAAACGGTGGATTGTGAGACCTTCACCCTGTCCTGTGGAGGTTGTTGTTGGTCACTGACTGTTGTTTTTGGGTTTTTCTTCACAGCTCTCACAATGTTTGTCATCAACTGTAGTTTTCCTTGGTCGACCCGTTCTGTGTCTGTTCCTCCATACACCAGTGGTTTCTTTCTTTTTCAGGACATTCCAAAGGGTTGTATTGGTTATATCCAATGCTTGTGCAGTGCCTCTGATAGACTTCCCCTCCTTACTCAGCTTCAGAATGGCTCGCTTTTCTCCCATAGACAGCTCTCTGGTCTCCACGTTGGTTTATCCTTTAATAACAAATACCTTTACAGGCAAACCCAGAGCTCAAACATGGATTCTTTAATTGTTTAAAGATTTGATCTAACAGGACACACCTAGGTAACAAACACCTGTCAATCACATGTTCCAATATTTTTGATCACTTGATAAAATGGGTGGTTTCAAACAAAAGGTCCCATGTTCTAACTTGTGTAACACATTTTAGGTGGAAATATCAGGAAATGAAAGCTGAAATTCTGATCCATCATCTCACATCCATCTTTTGATCTCAAACCCAAATCAGAATGGTGGAGAGCTCTCCCATCTCCCAGACCGTCTGCCCTGCTGTCAGACTGCTAGCTGGAAAACCACCACAGAATGACCCATGCATGTCAGGGTGGTAACCTCATCATCCGTCATCAGCAGTCGTCAGTACGTCTGCACTCACACGTTCTCATTTTATTTCCTCTCCTTAGCTCTAGAGATGACCCGTGTGATTGCCCCAGGTGAACCCATACACATGCACTTTCCCCTCACTGACCTGGTGGGGGTGAGTTTTACTGCCAGTGATGCTGTACAACCATCAAACCTGCAGATCTGCACCGTGGAGAAGGAGAAGATCCAGTGCAGTCCAGATTATAAAGAGAGAGCGTCTCTCCTCAACACTCTTCAGATTAAAGATGGAGACGCCTCTGACAGTGGGAACTACACAGTACGGGATAAAGTGAATGATGAGACTTTAGCCATCGTAACGGTCCATATGAGAGGTAAGAAAGACTTAAAAATCATCATATATATATATATATATATACGGTATGTTATATACTCTTGACCTGTGTCTTATGATTTTATACATTTTCCACAATGCAGCTGCCTCAAACAAACATAATATAGGACCGTCTTTCAGGTGCTTCGCCAAATTCCAGGTGTTTCCTCGCTTTGTTTGAAATTAATGATCGCATCGGTTGCACACCGGAAACCGGTACTAGCTTTCCTCTCTTTTCCTCTCAACGAGTCGGGGTGGAGCTAAACTTGTTAAGCTAAGCTAATCTTCTGTAGTGTTTCCCGTGTGCTTGTAGGCGTTCTTCTTCTTCACCACTTGTGGACCGACTAAAACACTTGCACGTATTTGCTGCCCCCTTCAGTTCCGCAAGAATCACAACCTCGGTACTCTCAGTAATTTCATCGGAATCATTACTAATGCTACTGCAGAAAAACAAGTACCGTCACGTTTTAACAGTGTTGGTACTGACTTGGTACCAAAGTATCGATTCTCGTGACATCCCTAGTGTGGTGTAGAGGTGTAGGAGTGTGTGGTGTAGAGGTGTAGGAGTGTGTGGTGTAGAGGTGTAGGAGTGTGTGGTGTAGAGGTGTAGGTGTGTGTGGTGTAGAGGTACAGAATCTCACAAAAGTGAGTACACCCCTCACATGTTTGTAAATATTTGATGATATCTTTTCATGTGACAACACTGAAGAAATGACACTTTGCTACAATGTAAAGTAGTGAGTGTACAGCTTGTGTAACAGTGTAAATTTGCTGTCCCCTCAAAATAACTCAACACACAGACATTAATGTCTAAACCGCTGGCAACAAAAGTGAGTACACCCCTAAGTGAAAATGTCCAGATTGGGCCCGAAGTGTCAATATTTTGTGTGGCCACCATTATTTTCCAGCACTGCCTTAACCCTCTTGGGCATGGAGTTCACCAGAGCTTCACAGGTTCCACTGGAGTCCTCTTCCACTCCTCCATGACCACATCACGGAGCTGGTGGATGTTAGAGACCTTGTGCTCCTCCACCTTCCGTTTGAGGATGCCCCACAGATGCTCAATAGGGTTTAGGTCTGGAGACATGCTTGGTCAGTCCATCACCTTCACCCTCAGCTTCTTTAGCAAGGCAGTGGTCGTCTTGGAGGTGTGTTTGGGGTCGTTATCATGCTGGAATACTGCCCTGCGGCCCAGTCTCCGAAGGGAGGGGATCATGCTCTGCTTCAGTCACACACGTAGAGGTGTGTGTGTGTGTGGTGTAGAGGTGTGTGTGTGTGTGTGGTGTAGAGGTGTGTGTGTGTTTGGTGTAGAGGTGTGTGTGTGTTTGGTGTAGAGGTGTGTGTGTGTGGTGTAGAGGTGTGTGTGTGTTTGGTGTAGAGGTGTGTGTGTGGTGTAGGTGTGTGTGTGTGTGTTTGGTGTAGAGGTGTGTGTGTGTGTTTGGTGTAGAGGTGTGTGTGTGTGTTTGGTGTAGAGGTGTGTGTGTGTGTTTGGTGTAGAGGTGTGTGTGTGTGTTTGGTGTAGAGGTGTGTGTGTGTGTGGTGTAGAGGTGTGTGTGTGTGTTTGGTGTAGAGGGGTGTGTGTGTGTGTGTGTGTGTGTGTGTGTGGTGTAGAGGTGTGTGTGTGTTTGGTGTAGAGGTGTGTGTGTGTGGTGTAGAGGTGTGTGTGTGTTTGGTGTAGAGGTGTGTGTGTGGTGTAGAGGTGTGTGTGTGTGTTTGGTGTAGAGGTGTGTGTGTGTGTGGTGTAGAGGTGTGTGTGTGTGTTTGGTGTAGAGGGGTGTGTGTGTGTGTGTGTGTGTGTGCTTTCAGTAAGTGCTTTATCCTGGTCAGGGTGGTGGTGGATTTGGAGTCTAACTCAAGAACATGGTGGGGAAATTCACTGTGGGAGGGTCACCAGTCCATAGCAAGACACCATACACACACGCACACACACACACACACACACACACACTCTCTCTCTCGCACACACTTGGGGCGATTTCTTGTAGCCTGTAACCTCTTATAACTTGCTGTGGAAGTGAGCGGATTCACGCGTCCTTCCTGATTTGCGAGCACAGAAAGTGTAAACGTCCCCACAGCAGGTGTTGTGTGTTTGTATCAGTGCTGTGTGTGTGTGTGAGTGTGTGTGTGTGTGTCAGGGCAGTAAAGATTACAGAAAGTGTAAACGTCCCCACAGCAGGTGTTGTGCAGTCTCGGTGTAATTGAGCGTAACCTCTCTGTGTGTTAATCCACAACAGTAAAGAGCACGTCTCCCTGCAGAACACACTGGATTGGGTTCTAGAGCGCTCAGAGAGCACATGTAGTTAATAAAGCAGGAAGTCAGTCAGACTACATCACAACATCACTCTGCAAGACCCACAGCAGTTCTCCATCAGTGCTGGAACGATCAATAAGAGCTCTGTAGATCTGTATCGGTGTCTCACGCCTCCTCTGGTGTCACCTACCTTTCTGTATGGAAGTCCAAATCAGCACACGGCTTTCCTTCACTTTAAAAGCACCGTAAGCCTTTCTGTGTAAATTCCACCTGCTGCAGCGTCCAATAGAAATAAAGTCTGATTGTGTTTGGAGTGTGTTTTTACCTCCTGACACTTTCATATGGATCAAACCTTCACCACATCAACACCCTTTCTATCCCGACTCAGTGTGTGGACGTCTTGCAGAGTCCTCATGTTGTGATGTTTCTGTTCTGTGTAGATGAACGCGTGTCCCAGACTCGCTCTCGAGGACGACGCAGTGCCCCTGGTACGTCTATAAATATATATATATGATATTGTCTGTCCTGCAGATTCCTCTGTTTCTTCTGTATATTTAGTTTTATATTTATTAAAAAGATCTGACGCTCAACTCCACACTAAACTAAATAATAAACTCCTGCAGAATCAGGCTGTAAAACACACACACACAGGACCAGTGTCCACACACACACACAGGACCAGTGTGCACACTGCACTGAGTCAGGAGATGTGTTGATGGTCAATCCTGGAATAATGGATGATGTAGAGGTTTGATGTGAAAAGAACAGAAGGCTGTAGGCTGCACCTGGGTGTAGAAGTGAAGAGAGAATATCTGAGAGAGGTTCTGCTGCATGTTAAAGTTGGAATCAGAGCCGTGCTTCATCACCACATGCTGTACATAATGTGTGACGCTGGAATGGGACTCACAGGGTCATTTCTCTCTCTGTGTGTTTTACAGAGCCGAGTCCAGACATCAAGCAGCAGGAAGGTGTACCAGTGTGGGGGATTGTACTGATACTGATACTGATGCTGCTTGTATCTGCGTTTGTGTTCCTGTTAGTGATGTATGTGCGTCTGAGGAGAGAAAATGAGCAGCTCCGTGAGAATGCTGAGAACAACGGACTCCCTCTCCTCCAGCAGAAACACTGTGCACTGAGAGCAGTAGAGAAGACGGAGTGTAGTGCTTAGGGTTTTGGGGGTTTTTAATGCTTGTACTCTATATTCTAATTCCCCCAGTGTAGATTTAAACAGCAGTATCGTTAATACAGTAGGACTGTAAATAATGTTTGTGTTAATGTTATTTTCACTAAAACATCTCACTAAAATTTATTGTGTAAATACTAAAATTAGCTGAAGAGAGCTAGCGTGATGTTGACCGCTGTGTGTAATTACTAAAATTAGCTGAAGAGAGCTAGCGTTACGCTAATGCTGTGTGTAAATACTAAAATTAGCTGAAGAGAGCTAGCGTGATGTTGACCGCTGTGTGTAAATACTAAAATTAGCTGAAGAGAGCTAGCGTTACGCTAATGCTGTGTGTAAATACTAAAATTAGCTGAAGAGAGCTAGCGTTACGCTAATGCTGTGTGTAAATACTAAAATTAGCTGAAGAGAGCTAGCGTGATGTTGACCGCTGTGTGTAAATACTAAAATTAGCTGAAGAGAGCTAGCGTTACGCTAATGCTGTGTGTAAATACTAAAATTAGCTGAAGAGAGCTAGCGTTACGCTAATGCTGTGTGTAAATACTAAAATTAGCTGAAGAGAGCTAGCGTTACGCTAATGCTGTGTGTAAATACTAAAATTAGCTGAAGAGAGTTAGCGTGATGTTGACCGCTGTGTGTAAATACTAAAATTAGCTGAAGAGAGCTAGCGTGATGTTGACCGCTGTGTGTAAATACTAAAATTAGCTGAAGAGAGCTAGCGTAACGCTAACCGCTGTGTGTAAATACTAAAATTAGACTAAGAGAGCTAGCGTTATGCTAACCGCTGTGTGAATACTAAAATTAGACTAAGAGAGCTAGCGTTATGCTAACCGCTGTGTGAATACTAAAATTAGACTAAGAGAGCTAGCGTTATGCTAACCGCTGTGTGTAAATACTAAAATTAGCTGAAGAGAGCTAGCGTTACGCTAATGCTGTGTGTAAATACTAAAATTAGCTGAAGAGAGCTAGCGTGATGTTGACCGCTGTGTGTAAATACTAAAATTAGCTGAAGAGAGCTAGCGTTACGCTAACCGCTGTGTGTAAATACTAAAATTAGACTAAGAGAGCTAGCGTTATGCTAACCGCTGTGTGAATACTAAAATTAGACTAAGAGAGCTAGCGTTATGCTAACCGCTGTGTGAATACTAAAATTAGACTAAGAGAGCTAGCGTTATGCTAACCGCTGTGTGTAAATACTAAAATTAGCTGAAGAGAGCTAGCGTTACGCTAACCGCTGTGTGTAAATACTAAAATTAGCCATGTTTACTAGTAAGCGAGCTAACATAACTAATATTATGACTTTGAGTTTGTTTGTAAATTCAGTTATTTATTCCTATTTTTCTTCACTCTTTGTTCTGAGAACAGTTTCCATTAGCATGACGTCACTGCTCGAGGGAACATTAGATGAAATATGTGGCATTAGAACTAGTTACTTGTCCACTGTCTGATTGTTCTCGAGTTCCTCATTAATCAATAACGTATTTCAGGAAAATCTGCTTGGTCTGTTTCAGTTATATCCATGTATTTCTTTAAATATCGTTCATTTTCTCGATTTGAAGTCTGAATGAATTGATTCTTCATCTGGTACAATGTTCTTGTCTGCTTTTATTTCTGAATTCTATGTGATGTATTTGAATAATGAACATTGTTGTACGTCGTGTCTTTGCAGTCGAGTGTGCACTATGGGGTCGTATTCGAGTTCAGCAGTCAGTGAGGATTTATTTTTTTTGTAATTAACACTTTTATTGATTCACAAATTAATACAAATAGACAAACAACATATATAATGAATCAAACTATTTTAACATAAATCCTCACTATAACCCCTCCCCCTACCAACCTCCCACCCCACCCTGGTCCCCCCACGAACACCCCTGTGGTCAATAGATTATAAACTCACATATCCAAAAAAATAATTAAAAAATCAATAAAAATACACACAATTAAATAAATAAATAAATAAATACAATAATCAAGTATAATCATAGACTAAACTCTAAATTATACTCTCCACCGCCCCTCCTCAAGAGTTCCCCAAAAACGCCAAATAACTGCTCCAATTCTTCCTGAAGGAATTCCCAACTCCAATCCTTCTGACCCCTCCTCAAAGGCAGCCACCCTCCCCATCTCCATACACCGCTCTGGAAACGAGGGCGCTCCATCTGATTTCCATCCCCTTAAAATAACCTGACTACCAATCATCACACTGGTCAAAACCCAATCTTTTTTGTACCTATCCTCCAATTTTGTGACCTCCCCATCTCCCAAAATACAGAGTCTAGGGCAGAACGAGATCTGAGTGTTCAACACCTCACATACAAAGCTCTGCTCCTTCCACCAAAATTCTTGGATCTTACGACACCCCCAAAAAACATGGGTGATGTCTCCATCTTCTGAATGGCATCGCCAGCAGGTGGGTGTGTCTTTAAGACCGAGCCTATACAATTTAGAGGGGGTCAAATAGAACCGATGTAAAATCTTAAATTGTATAAGGCGCACCCTTGCGTCTCTAGATGCAGTTTTTATATTTTTTAAAATCCTAGCACACTCTCCCTCCCCCAATTCCAAATTTAAATCTTTCTCCCATAATCTCTTGAGAGTGGTCGAGACTCCGTCCCCTAGACTCTGAATCAGTAAGGAGTAATACACTGATGCTTCATGCCCTCTTCCAAAAGCAGAAATCACCTCTCCCAGAGTATCTGCTGCTTTAGGGGGGTGCACGCTACTCCCAAAAATAGTACAGAGCAAGTGGCATAGTTGAAGATACCTAAAAAACTGAGATCTGGGAATCCCAAAATGTTGAACCAATTTTTCAAAAGATATCATCACACCACTCTCATAAAGATCACCATGTGTATTAACCCCACTCGTGATCCACTCTGACCAACAAAAAGGGGACTTATTAATACGTAGTTTGGGGTTTAGCCATAGGCTCGAGGCAACATTGAGATAAATCTCAGAATCAAACACCCTGGACACGCTTGTCCACACTGAGTGCAGATGTGAAATAACGGGGTGTGATTTACCTTCTCTGGTTAGATTAATGGAAAGGCTTTGCAGTGGCAAAATAGGGGCAAGAACTTCTTGTTCAATGCAGAACCAGGGAGGGGCTCTCTCAAGCGGAAGTGACCAATGAGCCAAATGTCTGAGACCAAACGCATAATAATAAAACAGAATCTTGGGTAGGCCTAGCCCACCCTTGTCAATCGGCCTATGTAACTTATTGAAATTTAACCTGGGACGTTTACCATTCCAAATAAAAGACTTCGCTATACTCTCAAATTGCTTGAAATAAGAAAGAGGGACATCTATAGGGAGAGACTGTAGCAGGTAATTGAATTTTGAAATACAACTCATTTTAATAACATTAACCTTCCCCGATCATAGATAAATGTAAAGAAGACCACCTGTCTACATCACTCGAAAACCTTTTTATTAACCGCTCAACATTAACACTAACTAAATCGGACAAATTTTTTGGAAATAAAATACCCAAATACTTACTGCCCTGTTTGGGCCACTGGAAGGCACCAGGCTGAAAGGCCGCTACAGGACAGTACGCTGTCAGAGCCAAAGCTTCGGACTTAGACCAGTTGACTTTGTATCCTGAGAATTTGGAAAAGGAATTAATAATTCTGTGGAGGCAAGGCATAGATCTAGTAGGGTCAGAGACGAATAATAAAATATCATCTGCATAAAGCAAAAGCTTATGCGCCACACCTGCCGCCACCACCCCTGGAGAATCATTCTCCTTTCTTATCGCAGCTGCTAATGGTTCCAGGGCAAGACAGAACAATAATGGGGAAAGAGGGCAACCCTGCCGGGTGCCCCTATCTAGAGTAAAATAATCTGAAATTAGTCCATTTGTTTGTACTGCCGCTACCGGGTGTCTATAAAGTAGCTTAATCCAACCAATGAAAGTATTCCCGAACCCATACGCTTCCAAAATCTTAAAAAGATAACCCCATTCTACCATATCAAACGCCTTTTCGGCGTCAAGTGAGATGGCAGCAACCGGAGACTGATCATTCGCTACTGACCACATGATATCAATGAGACGTCTAATGTTATCAGAAGAGCTACGGCCCCGAATAAACCCCACCTGATCTATATGTATAAGAGATGTCATAACTTTACTTAATCGGTTAGCCAGAATTTTCGACAAGATCTTTACATCTAACTGGATCGGGGAAATTGGACGATAACTTTTACACTCACTTGGATCTTTGTCTTTTTTAAGAATCAGACTGATCCGGGCTTGTGTCACGGTTGGAGGAAGCTTTCCGTTCTTTAATGCTTCTGTATAAACTTCTAACAGAAGTGGAGCCAGTTCTGTAGCATAAGATTTGAAAAACTCAGCGGCAAAGCCATCTGGCCCCGGAGACTTGCCTGTAGGCAGGGCCTTAATTACCTCGCCAAGCTCCTCCAGGGTTATCTCAGAATCAAGAGCATTTTTTTGCTCCGTCGTCAATTTCCGGAGTTCCAATGGTTCCACAAAGTTCCTAATATCTTCATCAGTAGACGAAGACATTGAACTATAGAGATCAAAGTAAAATTCTTTAAAAGCATTATTAATATCAATGGCCGAGGTAAAAATTTCACCACTAACAGACTTCACTGCGGGAATGGTAGAAAGGGCCTCCCTCTGTTTTATATATCTAGCCAAAAGTTTTCCTGCTTTGTCCCCCGACTCAAAGTATGACTGTCTTGCACTGAATAACCAAAACTCCACTTTCCTCGACAAAATAGTATTATATCTATATTTCAATCTGGTCAACTCTCTGAGACCATCAGACGACATTCGGCGCTTCAGCTCTGCCTCTGCAGTCAGTGAGGATTTAAACACTTCTCAGAGGTTAAGATTAATGATGGGAAGGTCGTGAGGTCAAATCCATGAGGATGACCTTTGACCCTCACCTGCTCAGGTGTATAAATGAGAGAAATGTGAGTCGCTCTGGATAAGCACGTCTACCAAATACTGTAAATGTAAATACATGTAAATTCTTACTGAGAGTCTTTTATGGATCAAATGAAGAATTGTGTTAAATTCCAGCGAGTGCTTGATCAGATTGTTCTCCAGATGTGCTGCTGACTCTGAACACGACCCTCAATGTGTAAAGATATTTAAATGATGTTAAGAGCATTTCTAAAGCAGTACTGTATTTTAATATGAAAAGTGCACTGTGCTTTTTATTAGAATGAAGAAATCTATATTCTCCACATGTGTTTTTCACTTTTATAAACTGATTTTATATAATATCGAGGCATATATTTTAAAAAAATATATATTTTAAAACCCTTAAACTGCATGTTTGTTAGCGGCGTGGTTGTGTGATTATTCGGTGTGTAAATCATGTGTTCTGTTAGTCTTTTGTTTTAAATGTGTGTTGGAACACTGGATCTCGCTACCCAATCTGTGTCTCCTGCCAGATTCGCACCACACGCGTGTCAGTCTGTGAGCGTTCCAGCGCTTGTTCCATTTCTACAAGAGATGCTGATTCTCACAACTCAACGCTTTATAAAAAAGTGTTCTTTAATGCTAAGACACAAACTCTTCTCTCAAAGTTCGACAGCGTGTTCATCCGAGTTCTAATTTCAGTTTGCGTGTGAATGATGTGAAGTTACTGAGATTCATGAAGCTTTAAATCTGCTGGTCCTGGCTTGATGATCCAGTCTCTGGGAGAGAACACACACTGCCACGCCCACACACTGTCACGTGATTCTCTCATCTGTACACGCCCTTCACTCTCTCCATCTCCATCTCCATCCACCTTTCATTTCTTCAGTATTATTCCCGCCGCCTTTCACACCGTCCTCTTTATGGTTCTGGTTTCAAACCTCAGGAGGAACAGAAGGTCGAGTGAGAGACGTCCTGCACGCAGTGTTGTGTATCTGCAAAACTCCACTTCAAGTTTCCTCTCCATACAAACATCAAAGTGCATTATGGGTATTGTGCCTCATTACGAGTAGAAATGGGGGAAATGCCATTAGAGTCATGAAAATAATCACCCAGTTAAAAGTCCTGGAGAAAATCTGGGAAGATGAATATTCCGAGTTGGAAAGTAATGGATGGAGAGCTGATAAAGAGCACAGAGAATGGGAATTATTGATCTAGAAGTTAGCCCTACAGTAGCAGTGCCTATTATACCACCATGATTATATCATTATCCTTCAGATGATCTTCTAGCCATGGATTACCCTTATACCACGGTCTTTCCACAATTATTAACGTTAAAGCTGTCATTGGTTTTAGAAGCACAAACACTGATTAGAAGTTTAACTTGACTGTTAATTTGTATTAGTTATGTCGTTAGATCTGGAATTTTGCCCGGTATAAATCAGACACAGATACAGTGGTGTGATGAGATTACATGTATTTGAATGAATTGACAGATATCTATCAGAGAGAGAGATTAAGTGTATGAATGACCTGCATCATGTGACTCTCAGCAGTCAGTGCTGTGCAGCAGTAGTGTAGTAAAACTGAGAGTTGAATTACTTCAGAAACAGTGATGTAACACCTCGATACTGAGAAATATCATGTAGCTTTTCACCAGCAAAGCTATTTTATTGTTCAAGTTGCAGACAGCTGGCAAGAATGAATGTGTGTATGACTGTCTCTGTATGCTCGTGTGTGTGTGTGTGTGTGTAGAAATCAGGTTTGTTTTGTTTATTTGTAAAAACGGAAGTGCGTTTAACACCGAGTGCACGTGCACGAGAAGTTGCATCATCAACACTGAGCACGAGCTGAGTTCAGACCTCAACCCAATAGAGATGCTATGGAATGACGTGAAGAGAGCCGTACACATGACACGTCCAAAGAATATGACCGAGCTAAAGCAGTTCTGCAGGAAGAATGGGCTAAAATTCCTCCTGAACGATGTGCAGGTCTGATCCACAGCTACAGGAAGCGCCTGGTTGAGGTTATTGCTGCCAAGAGGGGGTCAACCAGTTATTAATTCTAAGGGTTCACTTACTTTTTCCACTGCCATTTTGAATGTTGAATGAGTGTGTTCAATAAAGACATGAAAGATCAGAATTTTTTTTGTGTTATTCTTTTAGGCACATTATATTTGTCAATACCCCTGACTTAGATGAAGATCAGATCACATTTTATGACCAATTTATGCAGGAAACCATGAAATTCCAACGGGTTCACATACTTTTTCTTGCCACTGTGTGTATATATATATATATATATATATATATATATATATATATATATATATATATATATATATATATATTTTAGTTTATTATTTTAGTCACCTAATTCTTCATGAAGAAGTATATGTATTTATCTAATAAGAACTTTTATTTTGCTGAATGCACTTAATTTCAGTAGTTTTGCTCAGGTGTCATCAGCTAAGCTAATTCCAGCCAGCTACATTGGATATAAAAAGTCTACACACCCCTGTTGAAACTGCAGGTTTTTGTGACGTGAAAGAATGACACTAAGATAAATCGTCAGAACTTTTCCCCTCAAGGTGAAATTACAGCGTTTAAAAATTAAGTGAAAAACGTACAATAACCAGGTTGCATAAGTGTGCACACCCCGGAACTAATCCTCTTCAGGTCACCCCACAGATTTTTAGCTGGATTCAGGTCTGGGCTCGAGCTAGCTCATTCAAAAACACTGAACTTCTTTTGGTTACGTGTGCCTTTGTTGATTTGGACGTGTGCTTCGGGTCATTATCATGCTGAAAGGTGAAATTCCTTTTCATCTACAGTTTACTAGCAGACACCTCAATGTTCTGCACCACAATCCACTTTAAACAGGGGTGTGTAGACTTTTTTATATCCACTGTAGTATTGTATTAGCTTAACAAGGCAGTTTGTGTACCAGAGCATAAAACAGTTTATTCTAAAATAACGTCACTGAGATCAGAAACGTTGCTTCCGGGCGTGTAAGGAGTGTGTCACTTAAACTCCTAAATTCCTCCATGCTACATTCCCTGTTTACAAACAACACACGGCTGAATGAAGTCCATCCTGTGGTCATTTTCAGTGCTGAAGAAACGACACTTTACACTCTTAACACACAATAATTACTGCAGTGTGAATGAATAAGAGAAAGAGGAATGTTTCATTCGGACCTGCTCTGCACTTTATTGCACATGTACATTGTCCTGTAGAGTCGAGTTGTCATGGACGCAGCGCAGGTTTATTCGGGATGGTGTCTTCTCAACCCGTGATGTCACATCAACATGGCTGATCACGGCACCGCCAGCATTCCTTACATGACTTATACGAGTATATTAAATGAAGTATTTGTTTGGATGAATGGACATGCAGACATGTTCACCTGTTACATCTTTATCACTGACTATACAGATGGCTCTTTTATGGCGATAGTCATTAATCAGCTCGGTGCTGACGAATCGTCAACCTGGAGGCAGTCAGGTTCAATCGTTTTTACCCTTGTTATTGTTCATATTTATATTAAATACTAAATCTGTATATACCATCAATCTCACTGTATATGTAATTCTCGTTCACATATCGCTCCTGTGTGTAACGCTGGCTACAAACTGCAGTAATCCATCTCTTCTGTATCTGGCCCTCACTTTAAATACTCATGGGAATGAACATTTTTCTGTTGGAACAGTAATCTACCTCCAGTAGCCCTCGCGACACGGTGGTGGTGTTCTAACTCAGTGAGCCTGCTGCACTGGTCACCTGATCTTCACTTACTTCCTGGTTCTAAAACAGAAATCAGGGATTCGACCTCATCATGTGTTTGTGGGTTAAAATCAGTTCTGTTCTGATGTAAAGATGAAATCATTTCTTATAACGCTAGAACAAATATTTCTATATTCTTATTTAAGTTATGAAACAGCGGTTGATTTAGTTACAGCCAGATGAAGGCCATATTGTGCTGAAAGCCGTATTCATTTATTGTGTTATTATATTATATTCTGTTAAACACTCACAGTGTTTGTATTACAAACCCTTGAACACCTGCACATTTCTGCAGTGATTTAATCAGCACAGTGTATAAAATCCTGCAGATCCAGATCAAGAGCTTCAGTTCATGTTCACATCAAACCTCAGAATGAAGAAACAGTGTGATCTGTGTGACTTTAACCCTGGCGTGGTTGTAGGTACCAGGTTTGAGGATTTCAGAAACATCACTCTGTAGTGTTTACACACAGTGAGGGACAGTTCTGAGGGATGAGACGCCTTGTTGATCAGAGAGCTCAGAGGAACAATCCTGATTGGTTCACACCAACGTGGTCTTCTGCTGCTGTGCCTCAGGGTTTGACGTGTTTGACGTGAGGTACGTTTTCTGATCATCGTGGTTATAAGGAGTGATTATTTTCATTACTCAACAACTACACATGCTTTTCTTTGTTAAATATCAACATAGTTTTAATGTTTATTATGAGATCATTTCTTTGTATTATTTGTAATGTGTGATGTAATTAATTTGAACACACACACATTTACTTTCCCATCTAGCATAACCAACCTACATGAAACTACATCGCTTCTTTTAATCGCACGCAGACGCAAACATCTACAGCCTTCAAGGTGACCACTGTCTGTCAACGTTCATTCTGACTTCCTGCCCCATTCTGACTTCCTGCCCTATTCTGACTTCCTGCCCCATTCTGACTTCCTGCCACAATCTGACTTCCTGCCACAATCTGACTTCCTGCCCCATTCTGATCCCCTTCACGTGCACGTACATGTTCAGGATTTCTGTGTCTGCTGAGATTATAACGTTTGGAACGGGTTACTGTGGGACACAAATGTCTCCCTGATGTTAAATATATCTAGTATAATGTTCTAGCTGAGTGAAGCACACGCTGATCCACTTTATTTCACATTAACGATCTCAAAATGTTCTCCATTTCCACTGTACACCTGCAGCCTGAACTTGTGAGGTTGAGAAATAACGTTGAAATATTACCTGATGAATAATGAAGATGGGATTTTAACAGCTGAATATTTTGGAACTGTATTTTAGGAAGGGGAATGTGTGTGTGTTGAATTACGAATGCTGGAATTTTATTTTCAATCAAAATAGACAAACCCAACGAGCTGCAGAGGAAACTAATTCAAGTATTGTTATTACGATATGTTTTTATTCAGTTTATGTAATTCAACATGCCGTTTTGCCGTGAGGACATTTGGCACTGTTATACTTCCATAATTTGTAGGATTTATATGAAATGATCTTCGTAACCAGCAGATGAACTGATTCGGTTCAGATTAGAGAGATCAGAAAACAGCTGCACAGATCATTCCACAGTCACATGTCCATGTGCTCCTCTGAGGTTCCTCTGTGGTTCCTGGGGAGAGAACACTGCTCTTTTGGTGGAGTTTTGAGAGAGGACCTGTACTAGCGTACTCTGATGGGTTTTGTGGAGCTCCTACACTAAATGTTGTGATGCAGATGTGCTTCTAGAATATCATGTGTAATAAATATCAGGGGATATGGTGTCAGTGGAACATCATGTACAGCTGATTAAACTGGCCCATACCACTGCAGACTAGTAGATCGAGTAGATATAGGAGTGATGGAGAAGATGGCCTGAGCCAGTGTTAGTGGGATAGACTCCGGATCCACCACAACCCTGACCAGGAAGTTCTCTCTAGTCACTATTAAGAATACTTTTAAAATGAACTGGATCAAGCACTGTCTTTATGAGAATAATCTCCCACGGTTCTTTGTCCACAATCTAGTCTTTTAAAATGTGGAGGTCTTCATGTTTTACTCAGCTGTGATTTGAAGTGCACTAAACTCCCAGTTCTTTTCAGAAACTGTGATCAGATATAAATACATATGTAATTCCTAATAAAGTCAAAGAAACCCATTTTAAAATAATAAATAGATATTATCTATGTAATGACTTTATTAGTCAATTTAAAGATGGTTAAGTATATGTTAACTGTACCAAATGGTAGCGTATTTTCCACTGAATAAAGATTATTTACGATTCTCTAATGTCAGTACAGAACAATCTTAAAGCTGTTCAGACTTCTCTTCTGTTCAAAAGATTCTGATGTATTAGATGTAGGATCGATTTTTGATATGAGATGCAGGAATTTGACTGTTTTATAGATTCAGGTGTTTTTCTATTACTTTGTATTCCACTACTGTTATTTCATTCATTCATAAATAAATAAATAAATAAATAAATAAATAAATACGCTCACTTCAATCTCTCTGCCCCGAACGCGCATGCGCTTTCATGTCAATCTTACTCTGACCCGAACGCGCATACACCATCACACGCGACATCAGCTCAATCCCATTCTGCCCCGAACTCTGCGGAGTTAGTCCAGTTTTTTATTTTTTACTGTGCGATTATAAACTTCACCTGTTTTACTCCTCACATCAAGCGGATTTATTACCGACTTCACTCTTATTTCAGTCAGTTAGTGAGGAGCTCCGTTACCCAGCAGACTCCAGTTCTACTTACGGTGTTCTGTTGTTGTTATTTCCGGTGAGTAGTGAACATAATTCCTCCATATGGTACACAGGTGATATTAACACTGCAGTAGTTTCTCCTGGTGTGTGTTTATTTATCTACATGGACGGATAAGACTCGATAACTCCGCACTTGTGTTTATGTTTTGCTGCTTTGAGTTAATGTCCATTTTTAAAAGCGTTATACACATTGTTCTCCCTCTGTTAGAGGCTGTGTACAGTTTATTATGGATATTTTATAAATATTATATTTTCCTATTTGTTTAATATTCTCGATTACATTTTTATGTAAATTTATACATTGGTTTATTCCGTCGGGTAACCGGAAGCTACGAGCTCACGGCGCGGTGAACGCTGGAAATAGTTTATATCGCATCTGAGAGTCGATCCTCCTTCTAAACTTTATCTTAAGCAGTGGCTTTTACTCGGTTCAGTGGCCGGTGTTTACTTTGTTATTCATGATGTATATTGTGTTCTGATAATAAATATTTAAATATGTTAAAGCGTAATGAATGTTTGGTTTGTTCAGTCTGCGTTATCCTTTACTGCTCCATTATCCACGCTCTTTAATTATTCACCAAATAACTCCTATAAAAAGTATTTATCATAAGGGGAAATATTGGGGTGATATCAGGGTCAACTGAACTTGATGGAACACTGTTCCTGAAAATAATCTGTGGAGCTGAAATTTAAAACGCTAATTTGTCCCGTGTCCCATTCACTAATATAGGAATGGGCGGGGCTAAACAATTCTACTGCAGCCAGCCACCGAAATACGTCCTTATGTATTCTTATATTTGTACTGAGATGCCAGCCACAAAACATGCCATAAACAAAATATACCATTATTTAATGCTCAATAGCATTTGAAGGGAATGACTTACAGTCAAAAAACAACTGTAAAGTGTTCATCTTGGTGTCAGGAACCAGAAAAACCTTCACAAATGCATAAAGGGGGTCAAAGTGACCCGTACTGGACTGAATGGTTTTCTTCAAAAAATAGATGTCCTATTAATTAAATAATTTATAATATATATACACACAGTATCTGTGAGTGAGTACACCCCTCACATGTTTGTAAATATTTGATGATATCTTTTCATGTGACAACACTGAAGAAATGACACTTTGCTACAATGTAAAGTAGTGAGTGTACAGCTTGTGTAACAGTGTAAATTTGCTGTCCCCTCAAAATAACTCAACACACAGCCATTAATGTCTAAACCGCTGCCAACAGAAGTGAGTACACCCCTAAGTGAAAAATATGTTTTTATTTGGGTTTAGGACTTTACGATTACGGCCAAAATGATAATCACGATTATTTTGATCGATATTGAGATCTCGATTATTTATCATGATTATTGATTGATTTTAGGGACAACATATTTTTACTGCACTTTCACATTTAAATAAACAGACCGCTGCTTTCACCTCCATGTCCTTCTACATTCCTGCTAATGTGCAAATCTTTACATCAAATTAGACTGATCCTTAAAGTGGATCAACTCGTAGAAGCAAAATATAAATAAAATTGTTCCCAAAATATAGGATAAGTAAAAATACTATAAACTAAATGAAAATATGCATCAAATATAACAATATATAACCAAATGAAAACAATTCAGGCGAATGCAGAAAAGTCAATAACAGAGTTTACAGGAGGAGAGACGCAGACAAATCACCCAATAGCGAGGTGCAGGGACGATGTCATTTTGTACCGAAACCCAGAAGTGATCATCACACCGGTTCCCTCGACAAAAACCCAACAGGATTTTCACATAGACTTTTGGATTATTGCAGAAAATAATCTCTGTGATCAACAAAAGTTTGCAACACTAACACGTTCTGTCCATCAAGATCATTTTCACAAATCAACACAACTTTTATGAAGTTTGAAAACTAAATACAGTCTCCAGAAATAAACATCTAACCGTACGCTATAAACGAACTACACCACGGTCGCTCCACTTCAACGTCACCGTCACCGAGCTTCCCACAAACTTCCCAAACTTTATTTAAAACATTCTCCATAATACAGATTTACTCTGTGGATGAATCTTCATCCAGGTGTATTTTTGGGAATTGTGCACCGCACACCTGAACCAGTTTATGTGTTCGGCGTGATGATGTTTAATGTCCCGACAATGTCTGTAGTCCCATTTAGCAGCATGTTAGTGTCATGATTTCCCCTCGCACAAGCGTTGGAGCTCGCAGCTCGCTCTGAAGCGCTAAAATGCTAACTGGTTCCCACGTTATGGTGTACAAAGTGACGTCATCCCTGCACTACTCTATGGTGACTGTCTGTAAGTTTAGGAAGCGCTTGATTTGATCTGCAGCGGAGTTTTCTATGAGCGGAGGACGAACTTTAAACGTCAATATCACAGTCGATCACGTTCATGCAATCGTGGGCCGTCAAAATCCTAATAGAGATCGATATTCGATTCATTGTGCAGCCTTATTTGGGCTTCTTTTTATTTGTTAAATAAAATAATTTTTGCTTTTGAAACTCCTGAGTGATTTCAGTGTAAAATGGATCTGAGGTCGTAATAGGCTACAGTCATATAATATATACGGTTATACGTTATATTTGTTTTGAGGCTGTGGTTACGTATTAAGTAAATGATTATGATATTGAGCTAGCGTTAGCTTCCTTGGTTGATGACGTCACTTCTTTCACTGAGGTTGGTTTGTTTCAGAGAGAACCCCTGCTGAAGATCAGTTTACAGCAGAACGACACATTTTCCTTTCGTTTTATTTACCATGTTACAGTACATCCGGAAAGTATTCACAGCGCTTCACTTTCCCACATTTTGTTATGTTACAGCCTTATTCCAAAATGGATTCAATTCATTATTTTCCTCAAAATTCTACAAACAATACCCCATAATGACAACGTGAAAGAAGTTTGTTTGAAATCTTTGCAAATTTATTTAAAATAAAAAACAGAAAAAAGCACATGTACATAAGTATTCACAGCCTTTGCCATGACACTCAAAATTGAGCTCAGGTGCATCCTGTTTCCACTGATCATCCTTGAGCTGTTTCTACAACGTGATTGGAGTCCACCTGTGGTAAATTCAGTTGATTGGACATGATTTGGAAAGGCACACACCTGTCTATATAAGGTCCCACAGTTAACAATGCATGTCAGAGCACAAACCAAGCCATGAAGTCCAAGGAATTGTCTGGAGACCGCCAAGACAGGAGGTCTCTCTCTCTCTCTCTCTCTCTCTCTCTCTCTCTCTCTCTCTCTCTCTCTCTCTGTGAGTGAGTGAGTGAGTGAGAGTGAGAGAGAGAGAGAGAGTTAACTAATGTCTTTGATCTTCTCCAGTCTGGCTTTTATCTCATTATCTGCTGAGATCACCTAGCTTTCTACCTTAGTTTTACACTGTAGAAGAGATTTAGTGGAGACTTCTTGCTGCACGTAAGACTTACTTCCTGAAGTTCCTCAGTGAGTTCCTCTGTACAGGATGCAGAACCTAAATGGATATAGTAGTGCTTATAATTAACTATAAAACGAAATCCCTTCATCAGTCAGTTGTATATTCTTCCCTGTAGCAGTAAAAACAGGATCATCACCTTGTCCTGTCACTGTGATGAAACGTTTCCATTGTTGTTTACCTACGTTCTGTAGTGTTGTGGTGGTGATTTGTTTGTGTTGTGCTATGGAATTGGCCAGTGTACTGTGGGCTTTAACCTCAACACTACACACTTCCTGCTCATGTTTCTAATTTCCTGTCTCTACTCTCCTTAGCTCTAGAGATGACCCGTGTGATTGCCCCAGGTGAACCCATAGACGTGTTCTTACCCCTCACTGACCTGGTGGAGGTGAGTTTTACTGCCAGTGATGCTGTACAACCATCAAACCTGCAGATCTGCACCGTGGACAAGGAGAAGATCCAGTGCAGTCCAGATTATAAAGAGAGAGCGTCTCTCCTCAACACTCTTCAGATTAAAGATGGAGACGTCTCTGACAGTGGGAACTACATAGTACTTCCAGTACTACTTACAGGATATCTGGAACAATGAGATGGTCCGTGTGAGAGGTAAGAAAGTGTAAATCGTACACTCGCTTTCAGTAAGCGCTTTATCCTGGTCAGGGTGATGGAGGATCTGGATTCACGCTTCCTTCCTGATTTGTGAAAATGAAAATGAGTCACAGCAGGTATTGTGCTGTCTCTGTGTAACTGTGTGTGTGTTGCAGAGGAGACGCTGCGTTTGGACAGTACGTAGGAGAGATCTATGCCAGCATGGGGGACTGCACTGATGGTGGTGCTGATGATCCTGCTCATCGTAGCAGGGTTATTGATGGGTTATCTGTGGAAAGAAATGCAGTAGCTCCATGGAGAATCTGCAAACACCAGCAGCGCCGAATGACTGAAAACACCAACGAACACCAGCAGCTCACAATGAATGGAGTTGTCAGCCATTCTCCAGGAGATGTGCAGATCTCCGTACAACCTGCTTTTCACTAAGTGTCTGAATATGTCCCCTGTCCTCCTCCCTGGGATTTCTGCTCCAGGGTTAGTGTGATATCTCCAGAGAGAGTGGTTGAATGTTTGTAGGATTTATATGAAATGATCTTCGTAACCAGCAGATGAACTGATTCGGTTCAGATTAGAGAGATCAGAAAACAGCTGCACAGATCATTCCACAGTCACATGTCCATGTGCTCCTCTGAGGTTCCTCTGTGGTTCCTGGGGAGAGAACACTGCTCTTTTGGTGGAGTTTTGAGAGAGGACCTGTACTAGCGTACTCTGATGGGTTTTGTGGAGCTCCTACACTAAATGTTGTGATGCAGATGTGCTTCTAGAATATCATGTGTAATAAATATCAGGGGATATGGTGTCAGTGGAACATCATGTACAGCTGATTAAACTGGTCCATACCACTGCAGACTAGTAGATCGAGTAGATATAGGAGTGATGGAGAAGATGGCCTGAGCCAGTGTTCGTGGGATAGACTCCGGATCCACCACAACCTTGACTAGGAAGTTCTCTCTAGTCCTGATTAATATGGATTCATATGATTCAGTCTTTTTCTTCTGTAACTCCACCATAAAACTCTCCTGTTTGCTTTGTGTCCTGATCTATAAACACCATTTTAATCTGATTCACTAAAATCACCTAGAAATAAATCTAGATTCCAAATAACAACACTATTAGATTCTCAGCTATTTAATAAAACACATATATATATGTCCACATTTATATCCAGAGTTATTAAATCAGTAGAATATTCCACTTAAACACACTTTGCTGTGCTGATTAAAGATGTCAGGATTAGTTTTAAGAGTGACGAGCAGTAACATCATGACACAAGGAACGCCCATCGTACAGTGTAAAGGGAGTGACGCGGACATGGACATGAAGTCTCGCGATAACAGGCTGCTGCTGTTGTTGTCCCTCTTCCTCGATAACGACGTTTAAATCTAGTTTTTATTTCATTTTTAGTGATTTTAACTCTGCGATTGGAAAGTTGATGTATTTTGTTCCTTATAACAAAAGTATTTTATTATCGACATCACAGATATTGTAGAGTTTTAGAGATTAGAGCCGGTGTTTGTGTTCTCTAAGTTTCGAGCTAGCGGAGCTGCTGTGTGTGATCACTGCTGGAGATCTGTTATTATTATTATTTCCGGTGAGTAGTGAATCTACTTCCTCCAGATGTTACACAGGTGATATTAACACTGCAGTAGATTATTTACACGGACGGATCATGGGATGAAATGTTGGAGTGATTATTTACTCACATGTAGATTGTTGTTTCATTTAATAAACACACAAACTATCACTTCCTAAATATAAACTCCTCCCTGATACACTACACTCGCTTATACTGAAATACTGTGTGTGTGTGTGTGTGTGTGTGTATGAGTGTATGAGTAATATGTCCCACAACCCTATATTCCCATAGAAACAGCACGCCAACCCTGAGTTCCCGGGCCAAAATTGCCCCCAAAATCAACATTTTAATTTGAACATTTTTAGGCCTTGAAACAACTTATAATAAAGTATTTGTGTAATATTACTTTGAAAATGAAGCAGTTCAGTGTTTTTACTCCACTTAGAGCACAATTCTTTAGAGAAATGATGAGAAATGCTCGCTAAAATCCTTCTACTCATTTAGAAGTACCATACGAGCATCAGCGTGGTCAGTGCCTTTGAATAAATTCAAGTAAATAATAATAAATAAATAAATAAATGCATTTTAGCGCAAAAGTCAAGTTTGTGGTGATAATCAGAGCAGCAGGTGGTGTTTTCACGAATGCACAGAGATGGTCAGGTTCTGACTCCAGACCCCTGCAGTGTCAGTCGCTCTGGTTGATGCTGAAGATGGAGACGGATCAGGGTCTGAATCAGGAGAGTTTGCGTCTCTATCAGTTTCAGTTTCAACATCGCCTGGACTTTCACTGCTGTCACTATCTAGAATCCTCGCTCTCGCCTGTGTGACTGTGTATGTTTTCTCTTTTTCACTGTTTTAGATGTACCTGTGTTCACTGTAGGTGTAACTTTAGCTGGAACACGATTAGCTTTTCGCTTTGGCATTTTCAGTTCACTTCTACTATTACACCAATATTCACGCTTGGATCTTCATCGTAATGACGGCGTAATAACGTAATCACGCCGTGACGTCATGACGTCAACCTTCCGGGTCAAAAAATAATACTTAAATAAGTAAGGAATCGTAGCAGAGTGATGCCGGTACTCCGGCCTTACGGGGATAACGTTTACACTGTAAATCCTCTATATCGGCCTTACGGGGATTTGGCATAGACGACCAAGCCGGTATATTGTCCTTACGGGAATAGATCAAAGACGGATGAGACGGTTTTTCAGCCTTACGGGGTTAGAGGGTTAACGGGAGATAAAATTCACCATCATGTCAGACAGAAGTGATGATACTCAGGTTTCTGTTAGATCCTAAAACTACTCTGTTTTTGGTGCTATGAGGTGGTTATGAGGTTATGTGGTTATGTGGTTATGAGGTGGAGAGAGTGAGCGACTGACAACACTTCCGGTGTGTGTTAGTGGGGTTTCTTTACACTGTACTGATTATACCATTACTTTTGTCGGATTTTGCTTAAGTCTCGAGCTGGTGGGCGGAGTTACGTCAGGCAGTTTATGGGCGGGGTTTGAGGGGTGTGACGTCACTGCATAATGCAAACGAGCTAGTTAACCAGGATGGACGTCCGTTCAGCAACATCCTAAAAGTCTGAAAGCCTCCATAAGTGAGAAGTAAACCCTAGCAGTGCTTTTACTTCCCTTCTGTCCTGTGAACATCCTGAAGTTTCAGCTGCTTTATCTTTCTCTCCTGGTGCTGCCACTGTGTTCCTCTCCTTCTCCAGAACACAGCATTAACACCAACACCAACAGGAACCTGCTGGAGAAACCCCTTCCTCAGTTCAGCTCCTAACCACTAGCTTATAGCCCACATCAGTATTTATGGAGTGAAGCTGGCTCCGTGTGATGGAACTGTACTAGTAGGAATGCAGTAACGATCCGGTCAGATATCTTCACCCGTTCCTAATGATGTGTCCACTCAGTGACTGTGTACGAGTTCACACCACGCCACCGTTCACTGCTATCGTGTGTTTTTGAATCCTTTTGTGGGTTGAAAAGTGAAAACTACAGCTGGAGCATGTGCAGTAGATACAGTGGGACGAGCAGTGGGTCCGCCTCTCGCCCCGCCCATGTTAGTGATGGACACTTGTACATGAGCATGCGTGCTGAAACGTGATTTAAACCGGAACATCTGACAGCTCTGAAGTGTGAAGTACAGCGTTATAAATGAAGATGTACAATGTTAAATTGTAGAGGTATAATTTTCACACGTATAGTGTGTCGGGAAAAGTCATGACTGACTGAGCTACTATTTGCTGGCTAGCTGACGTTCTCCATCATTTTAATGAAATGAATGTAAATATAACACTTCCAGTCAGTGGAATAATGCTGGGAGATAAAACAATCTGTTTGTATCGTGATCATTTATTCCTCAAGAACGATTCATTTTAATAAACGCATGTTTCTGACTTCTGGATGTAGCTAACAGATGTAGCATGAAGGGTTGGATCGACACCGGCCATCATGCATCTCTGTGCAGGAGTGATATTACTGCTAGGTAAGGACTTTTATTTTGTATGTGTGTACTGAAGCAGCATGTGCTGTGATGGGAATGTATAAATCTCTCTCTCTCTCTCCCCCTCCCCCCCCCCCCCTCCCCCAGTCCCCTGTGTGGTGCTGTCCGTAGACAGACAGAAGGTGTTTGGGAATCTGCATGAGTCGGTGTCTCTCCCCTGTACTGTGCAGTGCTCTGGTGAACTGACCTGGACCAGGTTTCAGAAGCAGGACGATGTTCTGGTCAGGTGTAGCAGCGTCTCGTGCTGGTCTAAAGACGGGTTTATTCTCTCTTATGAACAGTACCTGAAGGGGAATTGCTCCCTGACCATGCTGAAAGCTGATTACAGCCTTCGAGGACTCTACATGGCCAAGTGTGTCTCTGAGACCGTCTGTGAAGTCGTCTTTACATTGTCCCGTGAGTATTTATACTCTACATTTATTATTGATCTACTGTGGAGAGTAATAATATGGAGTACCTAGTAGTAAACTAACTTGGAGACCACATGTTAGTTATAGCACTTTTCTAGACAAACAAAGCACTTCACACTGTATGGGGGGGTGGTGGTGGGGTCTCCTTAACCACCACCAGTGTGTATCCTCCACCTGGATGAAGCAACAGCAGCCATATTGCTCCAGCACACACCAGCTATTAGTGGAGAGGAGAGAGTGTTGAAGCCAGTTCAGAGATGGAGATTATTAGAGGATGAGAGAGAAGGGTCAGTGGGGGAATTTGGGCAGGACCCTGGGGTTATACCCCTACTCTTTACCATAAGTGTCCTGGGAATTGTAATGACCACAGAGAGTCAGGACCTCGGTTTAACGTCTCATCTGAAAGACACTGCTGTTTTTACAGTATAGCGTCCCGGTCACTATACTGGGGCATTAGACCCACACAGACCACAGGGCGAGTGCCCCCGGGTGGCAACCAGCAGCAACCATAGTTTTCCCCAGGAGGTCTCCCATCCAGGTACTGAGCAGACTCAACCCTGCTTATCTTCAGTGGGAAAGCAGGTGAGACCTGCAGGGAGATACGACTCTGGCATTTATACAACAGCAGTGTTCTTGTATTCCATGTTTCTATTTGTGTACAGTTAATAAAGCTGTGAGGATTTGTTGTACTGATCTGAGCTGTATAAAACACATTATTATGGCTATTATTATAACTTTTTGTTAAACTGCATCAGAACATGGGCTCTAAATCCCATTGAAGTGAACTGAACAGCACCGATGCTATTCAATAAGGAACTGCAGGGAAAGTGATGAGCACTAAACTTAAATATCACTTATATAATGTTATACAGTATAGAGCACTTTATTAGGAACACCTGTACACCTACTCATTCATGCAATTATCTAATCAGCCAATCATGTGGCAGCAGTGCAGCACATAAAATCCTGCAGATCCAGGACTAGAGCTTCAGTTCATGTTCACCTCAAACATCAGAATGAAGACACAGTCTGATCTCTGTGACTTTAACTGTCTCTAGAGTTTACATACAATGGTGTGAAAAACCAAAAACAGGAATCTGAGACTGTCATAGGCACAGACTCGCCCAGTCAGAACAGCTGAAGATTGGAGAAAAACCAAGTGATTTATTTTTTAAATTGATTTTTATTAATTTATTTTTACATATTCAGTCTTCATCTGTCCAGTTTGGGTGAGTCTGTGCCCGTGATAGCCTCAGATACCTGTTCTTGGTGGAACCTGATGTGGTCTTCTGCTGCATGTGTACATGTGTTCCTAATAAAGTGGACAGTGAGTGTAGCTTCATGTTATTAATACACTGATGGTAATTCTGACACTCATACAGACATGTACATGTTCTGAGTATTTTCTAAAGGACACAGAGGCTAATACACTGGGTGGACCACAGACATGGAGATGCAGTTCCCACCAAAAGTATTGGAACAGTCCTTCACTATACACCGAAGACATTTGGGTTTGAGATCAAAAGATGTATATGTTCAGATGGATCAGAATTTCAGCTTTCATTTCCTCATATTTACATCTAGATGTGTTACACAACTCAGAACATGGCACCTTTGGTGACAGACCACCCAGTTTTTGGGTGAGCAAAAGTATTGGAACAGAGTCTTATCGTAAATAACACAATATTTGGTTGCATTTCCCTTACTCGCAGTAACTGCATCAATCCTGCGACTCACTGACTCCAAACTGCTGGTTTCTTCTTCTGTGAAACCTCTCCAGGTTTTTACTGCAGCCTCTTTCAGTTGTAGTCCTGTGTTGAGGTGGAAGTGTGTTTTGTATCGTCATCTTGCTGCATGATGAAGTTCCTCCTGATTAATTCGGATGCATTTCTCTGTAAATCTGCAGACAGAATGTTCCTGTAAACTTCTGAGTTCATTCTGCTGCAACCATCATGAGTTCATCATCAATAAAGATTAGTGAGAGTGTTCCAGAAGCAGTCATGCAAGCCCAAGCCATGACACTACCTCCACCATGTTCCACAGATGAGCTTGTATGTTCTGGATCGTGAGCAGATCCTTTCTTTCTCCACACTTTGGCCTTTCCATCACTTTGGTAGAGGTTCATCTTGGTTCCAGAACTTTTGTGACTCATCTCTGTCTGATTCTTACTGCTGATGAGTGGTTTACATCTTGTGGTACGGCCTCTGTATTTCTGCTCTCGAAGTCTTCTTCAAGTGGTGGATTGTGAGACCTTCACCCCTGTCCTGTGGAGGTTGTTGTTGGTCACTGACTGTTGTTTTTGGGTTTTTCTTCACAGCTCTCACAATGTTTCTGTAATCAGCTGTTGTTTTCCTTGGTCGACCCGTTCTGTGTCTGTTCCTCCATACACCAATGGTTTCTTTCTTTATCAGGACATTCCAAAGGGTTGTATTGGTTATACCCAATGCTTGTGCAATGCCTCTGATAGACTTCCCCTCCTTACTCAGCTTCAGAATGGCTCGCTTTTCTGCCATAGACAGCTCTCTGGTCTCCACGTTGGTTTATCCTTTAATAACAGATGCCTTTACAGGCAAAACCAGAGCTCAAACATGGATTCTTTAATTGTTTAAAGATTTGATCTAACAGGACACACCTAGTTAACAAACACCTGTCAATCACATGTTCCAATATTTTTGATCACTTGGAAAAAATGTGTGGTTTCAAACAAAAGGTCCCATGTTCTAACTTGTGTAACACATTTTAGGTGTAAATATCAGGAAATGAAAGCTGAAATTCTGATCCATCATCTCACATCCATCTTTTGATCTCAAACCCAAATCAGAATGGTGGAGAGCTCTCCCATCTCCCAGACCGTCTGCCCTGCTGTCAGACTGCTAGCTGGAAAACCACCACAGAATGACCCATGCATGTCAGGGTGGTAACCTCATCATCCCTCATCATCCCTCATCAGCAGTCGTCAGTACGTCTGCACTCACACGTTCTCATTTTATTTCTTCTCCTTAGCTCTAGAGATGACCCGTGTGATTGCCCCAGGTGAACCCATAGACGTACTCTTACCCCTCACTGACCTGGTGGATGTGAGTTTTACTCCGAGTGATGCTGTACAACCATCAAACCTGCAGACCTGCACCGTGGACAAGGAGAAGATCCAGTGCAGTCCAGATTATAAAGAGAGAGCGTCTCTCCTCAACACTCTTCAGATTAAAGATGGAGACGTCTCTGACAGTGGGAACTACACAGTACAGGATATAGTGAATGATGAGATTTTAGCCATCGTAACGGTCCATGTGAGAGGTAAGAAAGACTTAAAAATCATCATATATGTATACGGTATGTTACATACTCTTGACCTGTGTCTTATGATTTTATACATTGTACTCCTGACACCTGATTGGCTGGTTGGATAATTGCATGAATGTGGAGATGTTCCTAATGAAATGTTCTGTGAGTTTGTATACATGCACCTTTTAAACATTGATTGGGTTTCAGTTTATATGTGAATGTCTGGACTGCTCACTTCTCCATGACTTTTCCATGAGACTGGAGGTGTGTGTGTGGTGTAGAGGTGTCACGATACCAAAAATGTTGTAGTCGGTACCGATACCACCAAAAGTACATGATACTCCATACAAAAGTCAATACCACGGTGTGATATAAAAATAAAATTGAAAAAATAAAATTAAAAACTCTCCTGGAGGACATCCTCCCTCTGGCTGATAGTGGCAGAGAAGGGGGGGGGGGTATTTTAGTCATCAAACACCGTCTGACAATGAGTGGAGGTGCACTCCTAAACGCATGCACACACACACACACACACACACACACACACTCCTTATACCCTGAATGCAGCATTAGTTTAAATTCACTGATCTGGTGTTAGGATATAAAGATTTATTAAAAGCATGAACAGGTGAATAATTATGAGTGACATGAGGCTACATGTATCTGACAGGACCCGGGCTGAATGGAGACGCATGGAGGACCATTAGGAGGTAGTTTATAACACTGCAGTGCGTTAGCGTCGTTAACAAACAACTGACTATCGTTAACATTACATGGAGCGTAACGTTAGCTAGTTTCACGGCCACAATGCAGCTGCCTCAAAGAAATATAATATAGGACCGTCTTTCAGGTGCTTCACCAAATTCCAGGTGTTTCCTCGCTTTGTTTGAAATGAACGATAGCATCGGTTACACACCGGAAACCGGTACTAGCTTTCCTCTCTTTTCCTCTCAACGAGTCGGGGTGGAGCTAAACTTGTTAAGCTAAGCTAATCTTCTGTAGTGTTTCCCGTGTGCTTGTAGGCGTTCTTCTTCTTCCCCACTTGTGGACCGAGTATAACACTTGCGTGTATTTGCTGCCCCCTTCAGGTCCGGAAGAATCACAACCTCGGTACCCTTGGTACTTTCATCACAATCTGTACTAATGCTACTGCAGAAAAACAAGTACCGTCACGTTTTAACAGTGTTGGTACTGACTTGGTACCGAAGTATCGATTCTCGTGACACCCCTAGTGTGGTGTAGAGGTGTAGGAGTGTGTGGTGTAGAGGTGTAGGAGTGTGTGGTGTAGAGGTACAGAATCTCACAAAAGTGAGTACACCCCTCACATGTTTGTAAATATTTGATGATATCTTTTCATGTGACAACACTGAAGAAATGACACTTTGCTACAATGTAAAGTAGTGAGTGTACAGCTTGTGTAACAGTGTAAATTTGCTGTCCCCTCAAAATAACTCAACACACAGCCATTAATGTCTAAACCGCTGGCAACAAAAGTGAGCACACCCCTAAGTGAAAATATCCAAATTGGGCCCAAAGTGTCAATATTTTGTGTGGCCACCATTATTTTCCAGCGCTGCCTTAACCCTCTTGGACATGGAGTTCACCAGAGCTTCACAGGTTCCACTGGAGTCCTCTTCCACTCCTCCATGACCACATCACGGAGCTGGTGGATGTTAGAGACCTTGTGCTCCTCCACCTTCCGTTTGAGGATGCCCCACAGATGCTCAATAGGGTGTAGGTCTGGAGACATGCTTGGCCAGTCCATCACCTTCACCCTCAGCTTCTTTAGCAAGGCAGTGGTCGTCTTGGAGGTGTGTTTGGGGTCGTTATCATGCTGGAATACTGCCCTGCGGCCCAGTCTCCGAAGGGAGGGATCATGCTCTGCTTCAGTCACACACGTAGAGGTGTGTGTGTGTGGTGTAGAGGTGTGTGTGTGTGTGGTGTAGAGGTGTGTGTGTGTGTGGTGTAGAGGGGTGTGTGTGTGTGTGGTGTAGAGGGGTGTGTGTGTGTGTGGTGTAGAGGTGTGTGTGTGTGTGTGGTGTAGAGGTGTGTGTGTGTGTGTGTTTTGTGTAGAGGTATGTGTGTGGTGTAGAGGTGTGTGTGTGTGTGAGGTGTAGAGGTGAGTGTGTAGAGGTGTGTGTGTGTGTGTGTAGTGTAGAGGTGTGTGTGTGGTGTAGAGGTGAGTGTGTAGAGGTGTGTGTGTGTGAGGTGTAGAGGTGAGTGTGTAGAGGGGTGTGTGTGTGTGGTGTAGAGGTGTGTGTGTGTGTGTGTGTGTGTGTGTGTGTGTGTGTGTGTGCTTTCAGTAAGTGCTTTATCCTGGTCAGGGATCACTGACACTTTCATATGGATCAAACCTTCACCACATCAACACCCTTTCTATCCTGACTCAGTGTGTGGACGTCTTGCAGAGTCCTCATGTTGTGATGTTTCTGTTCTGTGTAGAGCAGAACTGTTCTGTGTGCACACTGCACTGAGTCAGGAGATGTGTTGATGGTCAATCCTGGAATAATGGATGATGTAGAGGTTTGATGTGAAAAGAACAGAAGGCTGTAGGCTGCACCTGGGTGTAGAAGTGAAGAGAGAATATCTGAGAGAGGTTCTGCTGCATGTTAAAGTTGGAATCAGAGCCGTGCTTCATCACCACATGCTGTACATAATGTGTGACGCTGGAATGGGACTCACAGGGTCATTTCTCTCTCTGTGTGTTTTACAGAGCCGAGTCCAGACATCAAGCAGCAGGAAGGTGTACCAGTGTGGGGGATTGTACTGATACTGATACTGATGCTGCTTGTATCTGCGTTTGTGTTCCTGTTAGTGATGTATGTGCGTCTGAGGAGAGAAAATGAGCAGCTCCGTGAGAATGCTGAGAACAACGGACTCCCTCTCCTCCAGCAGAAACACTGTGCACTGAGAGCAGTAGAGAAGACGGAGTGTAGTGCTTAGGGTTTTGGGGGTTTTTAATGCTTGTACTCTATATTCTAATTCCCCCAGTGTAGATTTAAACAGCAGTATCGTTAATACAGTAGGACTGTAAATAATGTTTGTGTTAATGTTATTTTCACTAAAACATCTCACTAAAATTTATTGTGTAAATACTAAAATTAGCTGAAGAGAGCTAGCGTGATGTTGACCGCTGTGTGTAATTACTAAAATTAGCTGAAGAGAGCTAGCGTTACGCTAATGCTGTGTGTAAATACTAAAATTAGCTGAAGAGAGCTAGCGTTACGCTAATGCTGTGTGTAAATACTAAAATTAGCTGAAGAGAGCTAGCGTGATGTTGACCGCTGTGTGTAAATACTAAAATTAGCTGAAGAGAGCTAGCGTTACGCTAACCGCTGTGTGTAAATACTAAAATTAGCTGAAGAGAGCTAGCGTTATGCTAACCGCTGTGTGAATACTAAAATTAGACTAAGAGAGCTAGCGTTATGCTAACCGCTGTGTGTAAATACTAAAATTAGCTGAAGAGAGCTAGCGTTACGCTAACCGCTGTGTGTAAATACTAAAATTAGCTGAAGAGAGCTAGCGTTACGCTAACCGCTGTGTGTAAATACTAAAATTAGCCATGTTTACTAGTAAGCGAGCTAACATAACTAATATTATGACTTTGAGTTTGTTTGTAAATTCAGTTATTTATTCCTATTTTTCTTCACTCTTTGTTCTGAGAACAGTTTCCATTAGCATGACGTCACTGCTCGAGGGAACATTAGATGAAATATGTGGCATTAGAACTAGTTACTTGTCCACTTTCTGATTGTTCTCGAGTTCCTCATTAATCAATAACGTATTTCAGGAAAATCTGCTTGGTCTGTTTCAGTTATATCCATGTATTTCTTTAAATATCGTTCATTTTCTCGATTTGAAGTCTGAATGAATTGATTCTTCATCTGGTACAATGTTCTTGTCTGCTTTTATTTCTGAATTCTATGTGATGTATTTGAATAATGAACATTGTTGTACGTCGTGTCTTTGCAGTCGAGTGTGCACTATGGGGTCGTATTCGAGTTCAGCAGTCAGTGAGGATTTATTTTTTTTGTAATTAACACTTTTATTGATTCACAAATTAATACAAATAGACAAACAACATATATAATGAATCAAACTATTTTAACATAAATCCTCACTATAACCCCTCCCCCTACCAACCTCCCACCCCACCCTGGTCCCCCCACGAACACCCCTGTGGTCAATAGATTATAAACTCACATATCCAAAAAAATAATTAAAAAATCAATAAAAATACACACAATTAAATAAATAAATAAATAAATACAATAATCAAGTATAATCATAGACTAAACTCTAAATTATACTCTCCACCGCCCCTCCTCAAGAGTTCCCCAAAAACGCCAAATAACTGCTCCAATTCTTCCTGAAGGAATTCCCAACTCCAATCCTTCTGACCCCTCCTCAAAGGCAGCCACCCTCCCCATCTCCATACACCGCTCTGGAAACGAGGGCGCTCCATCTGATTTCCATCCCCTTAAAATAACCTGACTACCAATCATCACACTGGTCAAAACCCAATCTTTTTTGTACCTATCCTCCAATTTTGTGACCTCCCCATCTCCCAAAATACAGAGTCTAGGGCAGAACGAGATCTGAGTGTTCAACACCTCACATACAAAGCTCTGCTCCTTCCACCAAAATTCTTGGATCTTACGACACCCCCAAAAAACATGGGTGATGTCTCCATCTTCTGAATGGCATCGCCAGCAGGTGGGTGTGTCTTTAAGACCGAGCCTATACAATTTAGAGGGGGTCAAATAGAACCGATGTAAAATCTTAAATTGTATAAGGCGCACCCTTGCGTCTCTAGATGCAGTTTTTATATTTTTTAAAATCCTAGCACACTCTCCCTCCCCCAATTCCAAATTTAAATCTTTCTCCCATAATCTCTTGAGAGTGGTCGAGACTCCGTCCCCTAGACTCTGAATCAGTAAGGAGTAATACACTGATGCTTCATGCCCTCTTCCAAAAGCAGAAATCACCTCTCCCAGAGTATCTGCTGCTTTAGGGGGGTGCACGCTACTCCCAAAAATAGTACAGAGCAAGTGGCGTAGTTGAAGATACCTAAAAAACTGAGATCTGGGAATCCCAAAATGTTGAACCAATTTTTCAAAAGATATCATCACACCACTCTCATAAAGATCACCATGTGTATTAACCCCACTCGTGATCCACTCTGACCAACAAAAAGGGGACTTATTAATACGTAGTTTGGGGTTTAGCCATAGGCTCGAGGCAACATTGAGATAAATCTCAGAATCAAACACCCTGGACACGCTTGTCCACACTGAGTGCAGATGTGAAATAACGGGGTGTGATTTACCTTCTCTGGTTAGATTAATGGAAAGGCTTTGCAGTGGCAAAATAGGGGCAAGAACTTCTTGTTCAATGCAGAACCAGGGAGGGGCTCTCTCAAGCGGAAGTGACCAATGAGCCAAATGTCTGAGACCAAACGCATAATAATAAAACAGAATCTTGGGTAGGCCTAGCCCACCCTTGTCAACCGGCCTATGTAACTTATTGAAATTTAACCTGGGACGTTTACCATTCCAAATAAAAGACTTCGCTATACTCTCAAATTGCTTGAAATAAGAAAGAGGGACATCTATAGGGAGAGACTGTAGCAGGTAATTGAATTTTGAAATACAACTCATTTTAATAACATTAACCTTCCCCGATCATAGATAAATGTAAAGAAGACCACCTGTCTACATCACTCGAAAACCTTTTTATTAACCGCTCAACATTAACACTAACTAAATCGGACAAATTTTTTATAATAAAATACCCAAATACTTACTGCCCTGTTTGGGCCACTGGAAGGCACCAGGCTGAAAGGCCGCTACAGGACAGTACGCTGTCAGAGCCAAAGCTTCGGACTTAGACCAGTTGACTTTGTATCCTGAGAATTTGGAAAAGGAATTAATAATTCTGTGGAGGCAAGGCATAGATCTAGTAGGGTCAGAGACGAATAATAAAATATCATCTGCATAAAGCAAAAGCTTATGCGCCACACCTCCCGCCACCACCCCTGGAGAATCATTCTCCTTTCTTATCGCAGCTGCTAATGGTTCCAGGGCAAGACAGAACAATAATGGGGAAAGAGGGCAACCCTGCCGGGTGCCCCTATCTAGAGTAAAATAATCTGAAATTAGTCCATTTGTTTGTACTGCCGCTACCGGGTGTCTATAAAGTAGCTTAATCCAACCAATGAAAGTATTCCCGAACCCATACGCTTCCAAAATCTTAAAAAGATAACCCCATTCTACCATATCAAACGCCTTTTCGGCGTCAAGTGAGATGGCAGCAACCGGAGACTGATCATTCGCTACTGACCACATGATATCAATGAGACGTCTAATGTTATCAGAAGAGCTACGGCCCCGAATAAACCCCACCTGATCTATATGTATAAGAGATGTCATAACTTTACTTAATCGGTTAGCCAGAATTTTCGACAAGATCTTTACATCTAACTGGATCGGGGAAATTGGACGATAACTTTTACACTCACTTGGATCTTTGTCTTTTTTAAGAATCAGACTGATCCGGGCTTGTGTCACGGTTGGAGGAAGCTTTCCGTTCTTTAATGCTTCTGTATAAACTTCTAACAGAAGTGGAGCCAGTTCTGTAGCATAAGATTTGAAAAACTCAGCGGCAAAGCCATCTGGCCCCGGAGACTTGCCTGTAGGCAGGGCCTTAATTACCTCGCCAAGCTCCTCCAGGGTTATCTCAGAATCAAGAGCATTTTTTTGCTCCGTCGTCAATTTCCGGAGTTCCAATGGTTCCACAAAGTTCCTAATATCTTCATCAGTAGACGAAGACATTGAACTATAGAGATCAAAGTAAAATTCTTTAAAAGCATTATTAATATCAATGGCCGAGGTAAAAATTTCACCACTAACAGACTTCACTGCGGGAATGGTAGAAAGGGCCTCCCTCTGTTTTATATATCTAGCCAAAAGTTTTCCTGCTTTGTCCCCCGACTCAAAGTATGACTGTCTTGCACTGAATAACCAAAACTCCACTTTCCTCGACAAAATAGTATTATATCTATATTTCAATCTGGTCAACTCTCTGAGACCATCAGACGACATTCGGCGCTTCAGCTCTGCCTCTGCAGTCAGTGAGGATTTAAACACTTCTCAGAGGTTAAGATTAATGATGGGAAGGTCGTGAGGTCAAATCCATGAGGATGACCTTTGACCCTCACCTGCTCAGGTGTATAAATGAGAGAAATGTGAGTCGCTCTGGATAAGCACGTCTACCAAATACTGTAAATGTAAATACATGTAAATTCTTACTGAGAGTCTTTTATGGATCAAATGAAGAATTGTGTTAAATTCCAGCGAGTGCTTGATCAGATTGTTCTCCAGATGTGCTGCTGACTCTGAACACGACCCTCAATGTGTAAAGATATTTAAATGATGTTAAGAGCATTTCTAAAGCAGTACTGTATTTTAATATGAAAAGTGCACTGTGCTTTTTATTAGAATGAAGAAATCTATATTCTCCACATGTGTTTTTCACTTTTATAAACTGATTTTATATAATATCGAGGCATATATTTTAAAAAATATATATTTTAAAACCCTTAAACTGCATGTTTGTTAGCGGCGTGGTTGTGTGATTATTCGGTGTGTAAATCATGTGTTCTGTTAGTCTTTTGTTTTAAATGTGTGTTGGAACACTGGATCTCGCTACCCAATCTGTGTCTCCTGCCAGATTCGCACCACACGCGTGTCAGTCTGTGAGCGTTCCAGCGCTTGTTCCATTTCTACAAGAGATGCTGATTCTCACAACTCGACGCTTTATAAAAAAGTGTTCTTTAATGCTAAGACACAAACTCTTCTCTCAAAGTTCGACAGCGTGTTCATCCGAGTTCTAATTTCAGTTTGCGTGTGAATGATGTGAAGTTACTGAGATTCATGAAGCTTTAAATCTGCTGGTCCTGGCTTGATGATCCAGTCTCTGGGAGAGAACACACACTGCCACGCCCACACACTGTCACGTGATTCTCTCATCTGTACACGCCCTTCACTCTCTCCATCTCCATCTCCATCCACCTTTCATTTCTTCAGTATTATTCCCGCCGCCTTTCACACCGTCCTCTTTATGGTTCTGGTTTAAAACCTCAGGAGGAACAGAAGGTCGAGTGAGAGACGTCCTGCACGCAGTGTTGTGTATCTGCAAAACTCCACTTCAAGTTTCCTCTCCATACAAACATCAAAGTGCATTATGGGTATTATGCATCATTACGAGTAGAAATGGGGGAAATGCCATTAGAGTCATGAAAATAATCACCCAGTTAAAAGTCCTGGAGAAAATCTGGGAAGATGAATATTCCGAGTTGGAAAGTAATGGATGGAGAGCTGATAAAGAGCACAGAGAATGGGAATTATTGATCTAGAAGTTAGCCCTACAGTAGCAGTGCCTATTATACCACCATGATTATATCATTATCCTTCAGATGATCTTCTAGCCATGGATTACCCTTATACCACGGTCTTTCCACAATTATTAACGTTAAAGCTGTCATTGGTTTTAGAAGCACAAACACTGATTAGAAGTTTAACATGACTGTTAATTTGTATTAGTTATGTCGTTAGATCTGGAATTTTGCCCGGTATAAATCAGACACAGATACAGTGGTGTGATGAGATTACATGTATTTGAATGAATTGACAGATATCTATCAGAGAGAGAGATTAAGTGTGTATGAATGACCTGCATCATGTGACTCTCAGCAGTCAGTGCTGTGCAGCAGTAGTGTAGTAAAACGGAGAGTTGAATTACTTCAGAAACAGTGATGTAACACCTCGATACTGAGAAATATCATGTAGCTTTTCACCAGCAAAGCTATTTTATTGTTCAAGTTGCAGACAGCTGGCAAGAATGAATGTGTGTATGACTGTCTCTGTATGCTCGTGTGTGTGTGTGTAGAAATCAGGGTTAAACTGGGACTTCATGTTAAAGAGAAACATGTTTTCAAGAGCGTGGTGTAATGTGTGTGAAGCTCGTCCCAGGTTCTTGTGTGTCTCTATAAGCCGAGTGTTTGGAGGAGTTCATAGAATCTATCACCTTGGCAGAGCATCATTATTGTAGGACGTAGTTCACAAAATACACGGTAGGTGGCGGTAATGATCCTAGGAGTGAACGGCCATTAACAAGAAGAAGAAGAAGTTTCCCGCTTTTTGAATCAGAGCTGCAGGATTATCGAGTGTGTGAGGTAAGTTTATCTTTTCTCTTTTAGTTTAGTGTAACCAAGGGCGTATCCATGGTATGGACATTAGGGGGTCTAATCCCCAACATCCAGAGTCTGATACTGAAAATTCTCACATGTAGAAGATAGTTTTAGGATTACAGTTACGGTTTGAATTCAGGTGATGTCTGAGATAAGGTGTGTTCAGGAAAACCCCACACACTAACATTTAAACACACAATCACGACTTTTAAACACTCAGAAAGGATGGCTACCTATGGAACTAAATTCAACACTATACATGTAGTAAATACAATTTCCCCACGGATGCTTCCGAGCAAAGGCGATCAAAGGGAAAAACCTTTTAGGAAATTTTCTAAGAATGTGATAAAGATGGAGAATCTTTACAGACACATGCAAGCAGGCTACTTCCGGTTCATCTCTTACAAAGTAGTGAAAACGCCATCAACATAAGAAATCTTTCATTTACTCAAATATTCTTCTATTTCAACAAGACCCACTAGATGGTGCTAAAATGCAAGAAATCGCACCTGCCGAATAGAATGATGCATTTTCCAGAAGTAGCAAATAGAATAACTTCTAATGGGTACAAATTACATATCCAAAATATGTTTATGTAAACCATGTGACTACAACAACCAATGCTGTACTTGAACATATGACAGATTATTCCTTTAAAAATCGCAATAGACGTCCAACTTTATATTTATTATTTATATATTTTATTTATGCTAAAGTAAGTCTATGCATTTACACTGAAAAGCTAGCACAGCTCAGCATTATGCTGAGCCTTATATCTGTAAAATCACTCAGTTGTCCTTAGCCGATTGTAGTGTAAAGAAACGAAATGCTGTGCAACTTTCCTCGCTTTCACTCGCATTTATAACAGTCTGTCACAGCGTGAGGGTTCACAGTGAACTCGGGGGAGGATACACAAGTGAATGTAATGTTAATTTTAGGAAGCGCTTGATTTGATCTGCAGCGGAGTTTTCTATGAGCGGAGGACGAACTTTAAACGTCAATATCGCGGTCGATATGAACTTTAATAAATGCAAGTACAGGTCCAGGATTACTGACGCCCATCTTGAAGCTGTACTTAGAGTTTCGACTACAACCTCCATCAGGGCAAATGTATCTCAACTGTGTGAGAAGAAGCGCTGTCAGGTGTCTGGGAAGAATTATAACAAAACAAAAATGTGTGTGTGTGTGTGAACTATTACATTTATGTTGAAATTGGTACCAAGTTATTGTTATGGTATTGTCATCATGTTTACTACTACTCAATTTGTTTAATAAAATATGTTTGTAATGGTAATGAAAAAAAGTACATTTTAGAATATTGCACGTTCTTGGAGTACTTTAATGCTCTTGCGGCCCACCTATGAGACGACAGTACCAAAAGTGGCCCCAGGGCAATTTGAGTCTGAGACACCTGCTTTAAAACTATAACGTTTTCTCATCCACAGCTTGTAGAGAGAGGCAGTATATCGTAATGGCTGCTACAGCGCAACAGGACACAGTGTGGGTCGGGTTCCTGGACGTCGTTCCTGTCATCGGGATGGTGAAGGAGGGAGTGGAGTGGGTCATGGCTCTGTACGAGGGGAATAAAGATGAAACATGAAAAAGAGAAGGCCATTAGGGAGCTCCTGTGTGCATCAGAGTTACGGTGGAAACACGAGGCCCTGGTGGAGCCCATGAAGGTGCGCTATATTTACATCTCCATGTATTTATTTTCACAGTTGATGTGCAGAATCCTATCAGAGCTCAGCAGTCTGCGTTATCCTTTAATGCTCCATTATCCACGCTCTTTAATCAGTCACCAAATAACTCCTATAAAAAGTATTTATCATAAGGGGAAATATTGGGGTGATATCAGGGTCAACTGAACTTGATGGAACACTGTTCCTGAAAATAATCTGTGGAGCTGAAACTTAAAAAGCTAATTTGTCCCGTGTCTCATTCACTAATATGGGAATGGGCGGGGCTAAAAAAAATTCTACTGCAGCCAGCCACTGAAATACGTCCTTATGTATTCTTATATTTGTACTGAGATGCCAGCCTCCACCTCGTTTAAAAACAAAACAATGTTTATAACAGAACATTATAAAATGCTAATTCAGCTCATTTACTCCTATATAAAATATTTGTCTGAAGTGAAAGTTTCTCCATTTTAATATCTTGTGTATAGAAGTGTTGTGGAAAAGCAGCATTACACTCACACTCGTGCTGCTGTACCGGATATCAGCACGGCTCTGATTACCTGGGATTACCTGTGGATTACCTGTGGGCTTGTGCTTAAGGCTGGATCACAGCCGTGCTGATATTCACTACACCAGCTCTCTCACTCATTAACTGTTGCCTGCAGTGTGAATGGAGTTCCAGCGAAGGGAAAGCGTAACGATGTTCTATGCAATTTTATATTCCAGGTTTGTGGTAAAAGTTTGGGGAAGAACCACATATTGGTGTGATGGTCAGGGGTGAACATCCTTTTGACCATAGAGCGTAACTCTGTTCATGCTCTGTGTTTCTGCAGACATGAGGAGCTTCAGCATCTTTGTGATCCTGGAGCTGGTTTTGAAAGGTATGTTAATGTTAGTACTGGAACACTCACACACACACACACACACACACACTCTACCAGTCCCAGCATTCATTATGTTTTTTTGCTCTTCTTTTCTGCGGTAACGTTTGCGTCAGGTCGTTATACGATGGCTAAACTTAACCGGTCCGCTACACTCAGCTGTACCAGTGTCAGGTTCAAGGTTGAGGCGGAAGCAATCGCAGATATTCAAATAGTTTAATTAACAAACGACAAAATAAAGACACTAAGACAACTTGGCATAATACTGTGGCAAAAACTAAACATAAACTAACAAGATCAGTAAACATGCGAACATGGAACACGGTGGTCTAAGACAAACGAAAGACAGAGAAACAGTGCAGACAATGGCTATATATAAGAGTGCTCATTAACAAATGTGAATAAGGTGCAGGTGGTCATGTGACATGTAGTGCAGTGGCTGATGGGAACTGAAGTCCAGCGTTACCTCCTTGATATATGACAACCAGCAAATGTCCTGGTTTGATAAAGAAATATGTTTGAGTATGGTTCTCTTATGGTTCTGTTTTGTGAAATGAAATATGTCTCCTGCAGGTACTCCATCTCCATCAGCTCCACCTTGTGAAAGGGCCAAACTCGGCGGGTCTGCCACTCTCACCTGCCAGGGGAAATGTTCTGGTTCAGCCCGGTGGGTCATGACCCGTACAGGACGCACTGTGGGTCAGTGTAACCAGACAGCGTGACACCCTGAGGAGGGATTTAACATCTCTCATGCTCAGTACCTGAAAGGAGATCTCTGTCACCATCACTGCAGCAGATTACAGTAGGAGGACCTGGTACACGTGCCAGTGTGATGGAGAAGACCGCTGTCGTGTGTATCTTCGCATCGAGCGTGAGTCTCCTTCATTTTCTCCACTTAATAAACATTTCATTATTTTACTGTGTGAGAAATCCTCATGATGGGTTTAGAGTAATGATGTATTTCTCCTGGATCATGGGGAAGAAGTGTACATCAAGGTAAATATCAGTAAGAGAAGGATCAGTACTATAGGAAATTAAATAAAAATCAATGTAAAGCTTTCAATTACCGTTTAAATCAGTGAGGGGAAGATCTCAAATCCACCAGGAGAAAAAATACAATCAGAAGGAAACTTTCAGAGAGTCTCTACACTTCTGGTGCAGGAAAGGGAACTAAATCCGGCCTGGGTACTAGGGTACGGTACCGCCTGGTGGAAAAGTCACATTTTGAAGAGAAGTAAAATGAAAATCACACACTGATATTTTATAGTAAGTGTGTGTGTGTTTATCTTTTCAGGTGTTGACTATAGCAGACGGCTCGAACATGGGGACTCCTTCACTGTGGATATCTTCATCTCGGAGCGAGTGAAGATCACGTATAACGTGACTGATGATGATGGAAGTCAGAAAACTGGCACAGTCTATGAAAGCAGTGAGAATAAAGTCGGGTATCACCCTGACTATGAGAAGAGAGCCTTGTCCAAGTCCAGCTTCATTCTGAATGATGCGAGAGACTCTGACAGCCATGTGTACACTGTGTGGGACGCTGATAACCACGAGATCATCGCTACATACACACTTACTGTTACAGGTGAGACTTTATCTGGGTTTGGGTTTTTATTCTGCATCACTGCAAAAGCTTTATTTATTAATCTTAACTCCAGCGTGTTCAGTTATTAACGTTCACGGTTCACGACCAAAACAGGAAACACCACAAGGACAAACCAGACATCACTTCAAGTAGATATTTATTACGAGCTAGTTATTTAACCTAGCTTTTAGTCACGACCTTTAACCCCTCCATGTGGACAGTGTGACCTTTGTCTCGTCACTAGATCTGTGTTTGTTTCTGTTTAGACAAACACTTCTGGAGGTACGTGAACACAATCCTGCAGGGACCCCATTATCTATTCATCGGGATTGGTCTGGCTTTTCTGCTTCCTGGCTTGTTCTTCTTCGTCTATCCTCTGATCCTAAAAGGCTGGACTTGGCTCAGCTCAAGAGTAGAACATTCAGGAGGTGATGAGAGAACGTCTAAGAAGCAGGGTGATCCTACTGAAAATCTCCAGCTGGTCCGTGTATGATGTAGCTCTGATGGATCTTCATGGTTCTGTGTTCCTTGTTTGTGCTGAGACAAGTGCCACTTCTTTATCAGTTCCATGCCCGGGTCTCACCTCTTCATCACGTCTCTGTTGTTCCTGTGGCCTGTTTCTTTATGGAATATTTGGATGTGGTAGCATTTTATATATTTATACACACACTTTTAAAACACTTATTAAATAAATGACATTTCACCTTTCCAGGGGCTGTGATGTGAGTGATGTTTTTACTGTTACTATTCTATTGTTTGTGATCTCAGTATCTCAGCTCAGGTGTGTGGGTGTGTGTGAGGCTGGGTGTGTGAGAAGAGGCTGGGTGTCCTGTAGTGAAAACACCAGCATGTGGGTGTGACTGAGGAAGTAAAAGTGAAGTGTGCAGGTCACTAACCAGACTGGAAGACACCAGACGTGTCTCAGACTGCACCGTATCCACTAGTGTGCTCTGTACTGTAGTGCTCTGATGTAAAGTCTTGTTGTTGTGTAATCATGGATGAGCGTTTTGGAGAATCTGCACAACTAAAGACAGAGAAACAGTGCAGACAATGGCTATATATAAGAGTGCTCATTAACAGAACGTGAATCAGGTGCAGGTGGTCATGTGACATGCAGTGCAGTGGCTGATGGGAACTGGAGTCCAGAGTTTCCTGATACATGACAAAGGTAAATGTGGGTTTGTTGAATTTGAATGCTGGAATTTTAGTTCAATCAAAATAGCCAAACCCAATGAGCTGCAGAGGAAACTAATTCAAGTATTGTTATTACGATATGTTTTTATTCAGTTTATGTAATTCAACATGCCATTTTGCCTTGAGGACATTTGGCACTGTTATACTTCCATAATTTGTAGGATTTCTATGAAATGACCTTCGTAACCAGCGGATGAACTGATTCGGTTCCTCATTTGTAAGTCGCTTTGGATAAAAACTAAATGAATAAATTTAAATGTTGGTTTTGGAATTGATCCAAACAGGCCCAAGGTCACAGCAAGGTCACATGTCTGAAAGTTTTATCTTCAATAGCTTCCTACATGTTTGAAGTAATTTTAGTAAGAAGAAGGACTGGTCAGTGATGGAAGCGTCCCAGTGCATGCTGTTGATGTGGAGTTGTACTAGTCTAGTTTATAATGACTCCTGATTCAGGGCTGTTGTTCAGGATCAGGTTTTAAACACCTCTGGTGTTCCTGCACTGAAACACTTGGTCTTCCTCACCATCCGTTTGTTCTTCCAGCATCATGATTAAAACTCCCAGACGACTGGAACAGGTTCACACCAGCTATTAGACACGCCCTGTCAGCTCCACATCTCGGGTTCTGACCCAGGAGTACACGCGGCCGTTTAAGCAGTTTACTTCTTTCCTCTACTTTTTATTTGCTGTTTTTTTCTTGTACTTTTGTCTGTCATTAATGTTTTATTTTTATATATTTATGTGACTTATAAATAAATCAGACTGTGTTTTGTAAATTCTCTATTTTGTTTAAAAGGCTTAAAGCCACATTTTGCAATGTTAATCTCAAAATACTCTCCAGTTCCTGTGCCAGAAGGTAAGAAGCTGTGAGATGAGGGACAGTGGGTGGGGCTTCCAAGTGGAGTCAGGTAATAGCAGAGAGATCAGAAAACAGCTGCACAGATCATTCCACAGTCACATGTCCATGTGCTCCTCTGAGGTTCCTCTGTGGTTCCTGGGGAGAGAACACTGCTCTTTTGGTGGAGTTTTGAGAGAGGATCTGTACTAGCGTACTGATGGGTTTTGTGGAGCTCCTACACTAAATGTTGTGATGCAGATGTGCTTCTAGAATATCATGTGTAATAAATATCAGGGGATATGGTGTCAGTGGAACATCATGTACAGCTGATTAAACTGGTCCATACCACTGCAGACTAGTTAGATCGAGTAGATATATGAGTGATGGAGAGAAGATGGCCTGAGCCAGTGTTCGTGGGATAGACTCCGGATCCACCACAACCCTGACCAGGAAGTTCTCTCTAGTCCTGATTAATATGGATTCATATGATTCAGTCTTTTTCTTCTGTAATTCCACCATAAAACTCTCCTGTTTGCTTTGTGTCCTGATCTATAAACACCATTTTAATCTGATTCCCTAAAATCACCTAGAAATAAATCTAGATTCCAAATAACAACACTATTAGATTCTCAGCTATTTAATAAAACACATTTATATCCAGAGTTATTAAATCAGTAGAATATTCCACTTAAACACACTTTGCTGTGCTGATTAAAGATGTCAGGATTAGTCACGGTAGCTTTAAGAGTGAAGATCAGTGACGTCAGGAAGAGGAACCGGCCTTGTATTGGAGTAGGGGCCAGTGACGTCAGGAAGCGACTAAAGCGTATATAAAGTCTGTCTTTAAAGGAAACAAGCAGCACTAGCACGCGCAAGAAGGAGGAAAGAAACGCTGTTGTGACACTCAAGTCCAGGAGTCGCGCGCTAACAGGATATCGACGTTTAAATCTGGTTTTTAATTCATTTTTAGTGATTTTAACTCTGCGATTGGAAAGTTAAAGTGTTTTTTTCGAAAGTATTTTATTATCGGCATCAGTTATTGTAGAGTTATTAGAGATTAGAGCCGGTGTTCGTGTTCTGCACGCAGAGTTCTCTAAGTTTATTCAGAGTTAACGGAGCTGGTGGAGTTCTGCATCTGATCACTGCTGGAGATCTGTTATTATTGTTGTTATTATTATTATTATTATTATTATTATTATTATTATTATTTCCGGTGAGTAGTGAATCTAATTCCTCCAGATGTTACACAGCTGATATTAACACTGCAGTAGATTATTTACACGGACGGATCATGGGATGAAATGTTGGAGTGATTATTTACTCACATGTAGATTATTGTTTCATTTAATAAACACACAAACTATCACTTATTAAATATAAACTCCTCCCTGATACACTACACTCGTTTATACTGAAATACTGTGTGTGTGTGTGTGTGTGTGTGTGTGTGTGTGTGTGTGAGACAGAGGTGTGTGTGTGTGTGTGTGTGTGTGTGTGTGTGTGTGTGTGTGAGACAGAGGTGTGTGTGTGTGTGTGTGTGTGTGTGTGAGAGAGACAGAGGTGTGTGTGTGTGTGTGTGTGTGTGTGAGAGAGACAGAGGTGTGTGTGTGTGTGTGTGTGTGTGTGTGAGAGAGAGAGAGAGAGAGAGAGAGAGAGAGAGAGAGATGTGCTGGGGTGTGTGTGTGTGTGAGAGAGAGAGAGAGAGAGATGTGCTGGTGTGTGTGTGTGTGTGAGAGAGAGAGAGAGAGAGAGAGAGAGAGAGATGTGCTGGTGTGTGTGTGTGAGAGAGAGGGAGAGAGAGATGTGCTGGTGTGTGTGTGTGAGAGAGAGAGGGAGAGAGAGATGTGCTGGTGTGTGTGTGTGTGAGAGAGAGAGAGAGAGAGAGATGTGCTGGTGTTGTGTGTGTGTGTGTGTGTGTGAGAGAGAGAGAGGGAGAGAGAGATGTGCTGGTGTGTGTGTGTGAGAGAGAGAGAGGGAGAGAGAGATGTGCTGGTGTGTGTGTGTGAGAGAGAGAGAGGGAGAGAGAGATGTGCTGGTGTGTGTGTGTGTGTGTGAGAGAGAGAGAGAGAGAGATGTGCTGGTGTTGTGTGTGTGTGTGTGTGTGAGAGAGAGAGAGAGAGATGTGCTGGTGTTGTGTGTGTGTGTGTGTGAGAGAGAGGGAGAGAGAGATGTGCTGGGGTGTGTGTGTGTGTGTGTGTGTGTGTGTGTGTGTGTGTGTGTGAGAGAGAGAGAGAGATGTGCTGGTACTGTAGTAGAGTTTATCAGGAGATAAAATTCAGCATCATGTCAGACAGAAGTGTTGATACTCAGGTTTCTGTCAGATCCTAAAACTACACTGTTTGGTGCTATGAGGTGGTTATGTGGTTATGAGGTTATGTGGTTATGTGGTTATGTGGTTATGAGGTGGAGAGAGTGAGCGACTGACAGCACTTCCGGTGTGTGTTAGTGGGGTTCTTTACACTGTACTGAGTTTACCTTCACTTCTGTCGGATTTTGCTTAAGTCTCGAGCTGGTGGGCGGAGTTTCCACCCACAAATACTCATGCTGTTGGCGGAGTTTTGGGAGGAGTCGCGCTCTAATGCTGTTGATGGGCGGAGTTTTTGGGCGTGACGTCACTGTAACTCAAACAAGAGCTAGTTAACCAGGATGGACGTCCAGAAAGCCAGAATATTTCAGCAACATCCTAAAAGTCTGAAAGCCTCCATAAGTGAGAAGTAAACCCTAGCAGTGCTTTTACTTCCCTTCTGTCCTGTGAACATCCTGAAGTTTCAGCTGCTTTATCTTTCTCTCCTGGTGCTGCCACTGTGTTCCTCTCCTTCTCCAGAACACAGCATTAACACCAACACCAACAGGAACCTGCTGGAGAAACCCCTTCCTCAGTTCAGCTCCTAACCACTAGCTTATAGCCCACATCAGTATTTATGGAGTGAAGCTGGCTCCGTGTGATGGAACTGTACTAGTAGGAATGCAGTAACGATCCGGTCAGATATCTTCACCCGTTCCTAATGATGTGTCCACTCAGTGACTGTGTACGAGTTCACACCACGCCACCGTTCACTGCTATCGTGTGTTTTTGAATCCTTTTGTGGGTTGAAAAGTGAAAACTACAGCTGGAGCATGTGCAGTAGATACAGTGGGACGAGCAGTGGGTCCGCCTCTCGCCCCGCCCATGTTAGTGATGGACACTTGTACATGAGCATGCGTGCTGTAACCTGAAACGTGATTTAAACCGGAACATCTGATAGCTCTGAAGTGTGAAGTACAGCGTTATAAATGAAGATGTACAATGTTAAATTGTAGAGGTATAATTTTCACACGTATAGTGTGTCGGGAAAAGTCATGACTGACTGAGCTACTATTTGCTAGCTAGCTGACGTTCTCCATCATTTTAATGAAATGAATGTAAATATAACACTTCCAGTCAGTGGAATAATGCTGGGAGATAAAACAATCTGTTTGTATCGTGATCATTTATTCCTCAAGAACGATTCATTTTAATAGACGCATGTTTCTGACTTCTGGATGTAGCTAACAGATGTAGCATGAAGGGTTGGTGCAGTACACCAGCCAATCAGAATACACACAGGGTTGCCAAGTTCGCTTATAATACACGACTTTGGGATTCTTTTTATTTGTTAAATAAAATAATTTTTGCTTTTGAAACTCCTGAGTGATTTCAGTGTAAAATGGATCTGAGGTCGTAATAGACTACAGTCATATAATATATACGGTTATACGTTATATTTGTTTTGAAGCTGTGGTTACGTATTAAGTAAATGATTATGATATTGAGCTAGCGTTAGCTTCCTTGGTTGATGACGTCACTTCTTTCACTGAGGTTGGTTTGTTTCAGAGAGAACCCCTGCTGAAGATCAGTTTACAGCAGAACGACACATTTTCCTTTCGTTTTATTTACCGTGTTAGATCAGACACTCTCAGAAGATCAAAAGTAATTTATTTGGCATTTGGTAATGGAGAGCCCTCGATGTTTGACACAGTGTGTGGATTATTTCCTCCCTGATTAGATCAGCTGTAGTTCAGCGTCCATCCCGAGAGCTCAATAGACACTTGATGTACAGCTAAAAGCTCCTCTTAGTGTATAATCCAATCTTTAGAAGAGTCCATGCTGACGTTCAATTATAATCTTAATGTGTGTTTTAACCATTAAAACTGCTCTCTGTGTGAACACTTAAACATTTGGTTACTTGTGTGTGTGTGTGTGTGTGTGTGTGTGTGTGTGTGTGTGTGTGTGTGTGTATATATCTCTGTACACCAGGGGGAGTCCGCTTTAGTAATTTACTACATTTACTTGTTTACAGAATAACTGACCCTCTAGCCAAAACACTGGAAGACACTAATGAAGAGATTGTACTGTAGAGTTCTGCATTCCACACTTTTCATTTGAACCATTAACCTGTTTTTAACCCCTCCCCCTTTTCCTCCAGAAGGATCGACACCGGCCAACATGCATCTCTGTGCAGGAGTGATATTACTGCTAGGTAAGGACTTTTATTTTGTATGTGTGTACTCAGGCAGCATGTGCAGTGATGGGAATGTATAAATATCTCTCTCTCTCCCTCCCCCAGTCCCCTGTGTGGTGCTGTCCGTAGACAGACAGAAGGTGTTTGGGAATCTGCATGAGTCGGCGTCTCTCCCCTGTACTGTGCAGTGCTCTGGTGAACTGACCTGGACCAGGTTTCAGAAGCAGGACGATGTTCTGGTCAGGTGTAGCAGCGTCTCGTGCTGGTCTAAAGACGGGTTTATTCTCTCTTATGAACAGTACCTGAAGGGGAATTCCTCCCTGACCATGCTGAAAGCTGATTACAGCCTTCGAGGACTCTACATGGCCAAGTGTGTCTCTGAGACCGTCTGTGAAGTCGTCTTTACATTGTCCCGTGAGTATTTATACTCTACATTTATTATTGATCTACTGTCACTTAGTTATATTTATACTCTACATTTATTATTGATCTACTGTGGAGAGTAATAATATGGAGTACCTAGTAGTAAACTAACTTGGAGACCACATGCTAGTTATAGCACTTTTCTAGACACTCAAAGCACTTCACACTGTATGGGGGGGGGGGTGGTGGTGGGGTCTCCTTAACCACCACTAGTGTGTATCCTCCACCTGGATGAAGCAACAGCAGCCATATTGCTCCAGAACTCCCACCACACACCAGCTATTAGTGGAGAGGAGAGAGTGATGTAGCCAGTTTGGAGATGGAGATTATTAGGAGGTGATGGAGGAGGGTCAATGGACAGGACCCCCCGGGGTCATTGCTGTAAGTGTCCTGGGATTTGTAATGACCACAGAGAGTCAGGACCACGGTTTAACGTCTTTTCTGAAAGACACTGCTGTATTTACAGTATAGCGTCCCGGTCACTATACTGGGGCATTAGACCCACACAGACCACAGGGTGAGTGCCCCCGGGTGGCAACCAGCAGCAACCATAGTTTTCCCCAGGAGGTCTCCCATCCAGGTACTGAGCAGACTCAACCCTGCTTATCTTCAGTGGGACAGCAGGTGAGACCTGCAGGGAGATACGACTCTGGCATTTATACAACAGCAGTGTTCTTGTATTCCATGTTTCTATTTGTGTACAGTTAATAAAACTGTGAGGATTTGTTGTACTGATTTGATCTGTATAAAACATATTATAGTTATTATTATAACTTTTTTTTGTTAAACCGCATCAGAATTTAAATCCCATTGAAGTGAACTGAACAGCACCGATGCTATTCAATAAGGAACTGCAGGGAAAGTGATGAGCACTAAACTTAAATATCACTTATATAATGTTATACAGTATAGAGCACTTTATTAGGAACACCTGTACACCTTCTCATTCCTGCAATTATCTAATCAGCCAATCATGTGGCAGCAGTGCAGCACATAAAATCCTGCAGATCCAGGACTAGAGCTTCAGTTCATGTTCACATCAAACATCAGAATGAAGAAACAGTCTGATCTCTGTGACTTTAACCCTGGTGTGGTTGTTGGTACCAGATGGGCTGGTTTGAGGATTTCAGAAACTGCTGATCTCCTGCTGGGATTTTCACACACACACACACACACAAAACACTCTCTAGAGTTTACACACAATGGTGTGAAAAACCAAAAACGGGTATCTGAGACTGTCATAGGCACAGACTCGCCCAGTCAGAACAGCTGAAGATTAGAGAAAGGCCAGGTTATTTATTTATTTATTTATTTATTTATTTATTTATTTATTTTTACATATTCAGTCTTTAACTGTCCAGTTTGGGTGGGTCTGTGCCCGTGATAGCCTCAGATACCTGTTCTTGGTGGAACCTGATGTGGTCTTCTGCTACATGTGTACATGTGTTCCTAATAAAGTGGACAGTGAGTGTAGCTTCATGTTATTAATACACTGATGGTAATTCTGACACTCATACAGACATGTACATGTTCTGAGTATTTTCTAAAGGACACAGAGGCTAATACACTGGGTGGACCACAGACATGGAGATGCAGTTCCCACCAAAAGTATTGGAACAGTCCTTCACTATACACTGAAGACATTTGAGTTTGAGATCAAAAGATGGATATGAGGAGATGGATCAGAATTTCAGCTTTCATTTCCTCATATTTACATCTAGATGTGTTACAGAACTCAGAACATGGCACCTTTGGTGACAGACCAGTTCACCCAGTTTTGGGGTGAGCAAAAGTATTGGAACAGAGTCTTATAGTAAATAACACATAATATTTGGTTGCATTTCCCTTACTCGCAGTAACTGCATCAATCCTGCGACTCACTGACTCCAAACTGCTGGTTTCTTCTTCTGTGAAACTTCTTCAGGTTTTTACTGCAGCCTCTTTCAGTTGTTGTCCTGTGTTGAGGTGGAAGTGTGTTTTGGATCGTCGTCTTGCTGCATGATGAAGTTCCTCCTGATTCATTCGGATGCATTTCTCTGTAAATCTACAGACAGAATGTTCCTGTACACTTCTGAATTCATTCTGCTTCTACCATCATGAGTTCATCATCAATAAAGATTAGTGCGAATGTTCCAGAAGCAGCCATGCAAGCCCAAGCCATGACACTACCTCCACCATGTTTCACAGATCAGCTTGTATGCTCTGGATCGTGAGCAGATCCTTTCTTTCTCCACACTTTGGCCTTTCCATCACTTTGGTAGAGGTTCATCTTGGTTCCAGAACTTTTGTGACTCTGCTGATGAGCGGTTTACATCTTGTGGTATGTCCTCTGTATTTCTGCTCTCGAAGTCTTCTTCAGGTGGTGGATTGTGAGACCTTCACCCTGTCCTGTGGAGGTTGTTGTTGGTCACTGACTGTTGTTTTTGGGTTTTTCTTCACAGCTCTCACAACGTTTCTGTAATCAGCTGTTGTTTTCCTTGGTCGACCCGTTCTGTGTCTGTTCCTCCGTACACCAGTGGTTTCTTTCTTTATCAGGACATTCCAAAGGGTTGTATTGGTTATACCCAAGGCTTGTGCAGTGCCTCTGATAGACTTCCCCTCCTTACTCAGCTTCAGAATGGCTTGCTTTTCTCCCATAGACAGCTCTCTGGTCTCCACGTTGGTTTATCCTTTAATAACAAATGCCTTTACAGGCAAACCCAGAGCTCAAACATGGATTCTTTAATTGTTTAAAGATTTGATCTAACACGACACACCTAGTTAACAAACACCTGTCAGTCACATGTTCCAATATTTTTGATCACTTGAAAAAATGTGTGGTTTCAAACAAAAGGTCCCATGTTCTAACTTGTGTAACACAGTTTAGGTGTAAATATCAGGAAATGAAAGCTGAAATTCTGATCCATCATCTCACATCCATCTTTTGATCTCAAACCCAAACGTCTTCAGTGTAAAAACAATAGAACAGACCTTGCTGTTCCAATACTTTTGGAGTGGACTATATTTGTTTGGGCTAGAGGGCAGACTGTGTGAATGCTAACAGCAGCATGGACTGTCCGAGCCACTCTCTGAGCCATGTGTTCATCAGAATGGTGGAGAGCTCTCCCATCTCCCAGACCGTCTGCCCTGCTGTCAGACTGCTAGCTGGAAAACCACCACAGAATGACCCATGCATGTCAGGGTGGTAACCTCATCATCCCTCATCATCCCTCATCAGCAGTCGTCAGTACGTCTGCACTCACACGTTCTCATTTTATTTCCTCTCCTTAGCTCTAGAGATGACCCGTGTGATTGCCCCAGGTGAACCCATAGACGTGCTCTTACCCCTCACTGACCTGGTGGAGGTGAGTTTTACTCCGAGTGATGCTGTACAACCATCAAACCTGCAGATCTGCACCGTGGAGAATGAGAAGATCCAGTGCAGTCCAGATTATAAAGAGAGAGCGTCTCTCCTCAACACTCTTCAGATTAAAGATGGAGACGTCTCTGACAGTGGGAACTACACAATACAGGATTTAGTGAATGATGAGACTTTAGCCATCGTAACGGTCCATATGAGAGGTAAGAAAGACTTAAAAATCATCATATATGTATACGGTATGTTACATACTCTTGACCTGTGTCTTATGATTTTATACATTGTGCTCCTGACACCTGATTGGCTGGTTGGATAATTGCATGAATGTGGAGATGTTCCTAATGAAATGTTCTGTGAGTTTGTATACCTGCACCTTTTAAACATTGATTGGGTTTCAGTTTATATGTGAATGTCTGGACTGCTCACTTCTCCATGGCTTTTCCATGAGACTGGAGGTGTGTGTGTGGTGTAGAGGTGTCACGATACCAAAAATGTTGTAGTCGGTACCGATACCACCAAAAGTACATGATACTCCATACCAAAGTCAATACCACGGTGTGATATAAAAATGAAATTGAAAAAATAAAATTAAAAACTCTCCTGGAGGACATCCTCCTCTGGCCGATAGTGGCGGGGGGGGGGGGGGTATTTTAGTCATCAAACACCGTCTGACAATGAGTGGAGGTGCACTCCTAAATGCATGCACGCACACACACACACACACACACACACACTCCTTATACTCTGAATGCAGTATTAGTTTAAATTCACTGATCTGGTGTTAGGATATAAAGATTTATTAAAAGCATGAACATGTGAATAATTATGAGTGACATGAGGCTACGTGTATCAGACAGGACACGGGCTGAATGGAGACGCATGGAGGACCATTAGGAGGTAGTTTATAACACTGCAGTGCATTAGCGTCGTTAACAAACAACTGGCTATCGTTAACATTACATGGAGCGTAACATTAGCTAGTTTCACGGCCACAATGCAGCTGCCTCAAACAAATATAATATAGGACCGTCTTTCAGGTGCTTCACCAAATTCCAGGTGTTTCCTCGCTTTGTTTGAAATGAACGATAGCATCGGTTACACACCGGAAACCGGTACTAGCTTTCCTCTCTTTTCCTCTCAACGAGTCGGGGTGGAGCTAAACTTGTAATGCTAAGCTAATCTTCTGTAGTGTTTCCCGTGTGCTTGTAGGCGTTCTTCTTCTTCACCACTTGTGGACCGACTAAAACACTTGCGTGTATTTGCTGCCCCCTTCAGTTCCGCAAGAATCACAACCTCGGTACCCTTGGTACTTTCATCACAATCTGTACTAATGCTACTGCAGAAAAACAAGTACCGTCACGTTTTAACAGTGTTGGTACTGACTTGGTACCAAAGTATCGATTCTCGTGACATCCCCAGTGTGGTGTAGAGGTGTAGGAGTGTGTGGTGTAGAGGTACAGAATCTCACAAAAGTGAGTACACCCCTCACATTTGTGTAAATATTTGATGATATCTTTTCATGTGACAACACTGAAGAAATGACACTTTGCTACAATGTAAAGTAGTGAGTGTACAGTTTGTGTAACGGTGTAAATTTGCTGTCCCCTCAAAATAACTCAACACACAGCCATTACTGTCTAAACCGCTGGCAACCAAAGTGAGTACACCCTAAGTGAAAATGTCCAAATTGGGCCCAAAGTGTCAATATTTTGTGTGGCCACCATTATTTTCCAGCACTGCCTTAACCCTCTTGGGCATGGAGTTCACCAGAGCTTCACAGGTTCCACTGGAGTCCTCTTCCACTCCTCCATGACCACATCACGGAGCTGGTGGATGTTAGAGACCTTGTGCTCCTCCACCTTCCGTTTGAGGATGCCCCACAGATGCTCAATAGGGTTTAGGTCTGGAGACATGCTTGGCCAGTCCATCACCTTCACCCTCAGCTTCTTTAGCAAGGCAGTGGTCGTCTTGGAGGTGTGTTTGGGGTCGTTATCGTGCTTGAATACTGCCCTGCGGCCCAGTCTCGGGAGAGATCATGCTCTGATGGATGTCATCAAGGGATGATGCTCTGCTTCAGTCACACACGTAGAGATGTGTGTGTGGTGTAGAGGGGTGTGTGTGTGTGTGTGGTGTAGAGGGGTGTGTGTGTGTGAGTGCTTTCAGTAAGTGGTGGTGGATTTGGAGTCTAACTCAAAAACATGGTGGGGAAATTCTCTGTGGGAGGGTCACCAGTCCATAGCAAGACACCATGCGCGCACACACACACACACACACACACTCTCTCACTCTCTTGGGTGATTTCTTGTAGCCTATATCATCCTACAGTGAGGGAAAGAAGTATTTGATCCCCTGCTGATTTTGTACGTTTGCCCACTGTCAAAGAAATGATCAGTCTATAATTTTAATAGTAGATTTATTTGAACAGTGAGAGACAGAATAACAACAAGAAAATCCAGAAAAACGCATGTCAAAAATGTTATAAATTGATTTGCATTTTAATGAGGGAAATAGTATTTGACCCCCTCTCAATCAGAAAGATTTCTGGCTCCCAGGTGTCTTTTATACAGGTAACGAGCTGAGATTAGGAGCACACTCTTAAAGGGAGTGCTCCTAATCTCAGCTTGTTACCTGTATAAAAGACACCTGTCCACAGAAGCAATCAATCAATCAATCAGATTCCAAACTCTCCACCATGGCCAAGACCAAGGAGCTCTCCAAGGATGTCAGGGACAAGATTGTAGACCTACACAAGTCTGGAATGGGCTACAAGACCATTGCCAAGCAGCTCGGTGAGAAGGTGACAACAGTTGGTGCGATTATTCGCAAATGGAAGAAACACAAAAGAACTGTAAATCTCCCTCGGCCTGGGGCTCCATGCAAGATCTCACCTCGTGGAGTTGCAATGATCATGAGAACAGTGAGGAATCAGCCCAGAACTACACGGGAGGATCTTGTCAATGATCTCAAGGCAGCTGGGACCATAGCCATCAAGAAAACAATTGGTAACACACTACGCCGTGAAGGACTGAAATCCTGCAGCGCCCGCAAGGTCCCCCTGCTCAAACAAGCACATATACATGCCCGTCTGAAGTCTGCCAATGAACATCTGAATGATTCAGAGAACAACTGGGTGAAAGTGTTGTGGTCAGATGAGACCAAAATGGAGCTCTTTGGCATCAACTCAACTCGCCGTGTTTGGAGGAGGAGGAATGCTGCCTATGACCCCAAGAACACCATCCCCACCGTCAAACATGGAGGTGGAAACATTATGCTTTGGGGGTGTTTTTCTGCTAAGGGGACAGGGCAACTTCACCGCATCAAAGGGACGATGGACGGGGCCATGTACCGTCAAATCTTGGGTGAGAACCTCCTTCCCTCAGCCAGGGCATTGAAAATGGGTCGTGGATGGGTATTCCAGCATGACAATGACCCAAAACACACGGCCAAGGCAACAAAGGAGTGGCTCAAGAAGAAGCACATTAAGGTCCTGGAGTGACCTAGCCAGTCTCCAGACCTTAATCCCATAGAAAATCTGTAGAGGGAGCTGAAGGTTCGAGTTGCCAAACGTCAGCCTCGAAACCTTAATGACTTGGAGAAGATCTGCAAAGAGGCGTGGGAGAAAATCCCTCCTGAGATGTGTGCAAACCTGGTGGCCAACTACAAGAAACGTCTGACCTCTGTGATTGCCAGCAAGGGTTTTGCCACCAAGTACTAAGTCATGTTTTGCAGAGGGGTCAAATACTTATTTCCCTCATTAAAATGCAAATCAATTTATAACATTTTTGACATGCGTTTTTCTGGATTTTCTTGTTGTTATTCTGTTTCTCACTGTTCAGTCTATAATTTTAATGGTAGATTTAATTGATCATTTCTTTGTCAGTGGGCAAACGTACAAAATCAGCAGGGGATCAAATATTTTTTCCCCTCACTGTGTAACATGCTGTGGAAGTGAGCGGATTCACGCGTCCTTCCTGATTTGCGAGCACAGAAAGTGTAAATGTCCCCACAGCAGGTGTTGTGTGTTTGTATCAGTGCTGTGTGTGTGTGTTTGTATCAGTGCTGTGTGTGTGTGTGTGTGTGTGTGTGTGTGTGTGTGTGTGTGTGTGTGTGTGTGTGTGTGTGTGTGTGTTTGTATCAGGTGTGTGTGTGTGTGTGAGGGCAGTAAAGATTACAGAAAGTGTAAACGTCCCCACAGCAGGTGTTGTGCAGTCTCGGTGTAATTGAGCGTAACCTCTCTGTGTGTTAATCCACAACAGTAAAGAGCACGTCTCCCTGCAGAACACACTGGATTGGGTTCTAGAGCGCTCAGAGAGCACATGTAGTTAATGAAGCAGGAAGTCAGTCAGACTACATCACAACATCACTCTGCAAGACCCACAGCAGTTCTCCATCAGTGATGGAACGATCAGTAAGAGCTCTGTAGATCTGTATCGGTGTCTCACGCCTCCTCTGGTGTCACCTACCTTTCTGTATGGAAGTCCAAATCAGCACACGGCTTTCCTTCACTTTAAAAGCACCGTAAGCCTTTCTGTGTAAATTCCACCTGCTGCAGCGTCCAATAGAAATAAAGTCTGATTGTGTTTGGAGTGTGTTTTTACCTCCTGACACTTTCATATGGATCAAACCTTCACCACATCAACACCCTTTCTATCCCGACTCAGTGTGTGGACGTCTTGCAGAGTCCTCATGTTGTGATGTTTCTGTTCTGTGTAGATGAACCCGTGTCCCAGACTCGCTCTCGAGGACGACGCAGTGCTCCTGGTACGTCTATAAATATATATATATATATATATATATATATATATATATATATATATATATATATATATATATATGATATTGTCTGTCCTGCAGATTCCTCTGTTTCTTCTGTATATTTAGATTTATATTTATTGAAAAGATCTGACGCTCAACTCCACACTAAACTAAATAATAAACTCCTGCAGAATCAGGCTGTAAAACACACACACACACGATCAGTGTCCACACACACACACACACACACACACACACAGGACCAGTGTCCACACACACACACACACACACACACACACACACAGGACCAGTGTCCACACATACACAGGACCATTGTCCACACACACAGAGGACCAGTGTGCACACTGCACTGAGTCAGGAGATGTGTTGGTCAATCCTGGAATAATGGATGATGTAGAGGTTTGATGTGAAAAGAACAGAAGGCTGTAGGCTGCACCTGGGTGTAGAAGTGAAGAGAGAATATCTGAGAGAGGTTCTGCTGCATGTTAAAGTTGGTATCAGAGCCGTGCTTCATCACCACATGCTGTACATAATGTGTGACGCTGGAATGGGACTCACAGGGTCGTTCTCTCTCTGTGTGTTTTACAGAGCCGTGTCCAGACATCAAGCAGCAGGAAGGTGTTCCAGTGTGGGTGGTTGTACTGATGGTACTGCTTGTATCTGTGCTTGTGGTTGGATCTGTGATGTATGTGCGTCTGAGGAGAGAAGTTCAGCAGCTCCGTGAGAATGCTGAGAACAACGGACTCCCTCTCCTCCAGCAGGATGGAAATGGTAACCATCCAGGAGAAGAGCCGAATTAAAAAGAACCCTTAGGCCAGGTCCAGAGTGTATGATAAGATAATTAATCAGAGTGTAGATGAGCCACGTCGTATAAAACTATTGACGGCATTACTCATGTTACATGAGTAAGAGAGGCTCTCTTCAAGTCATTCCATAGCATCTCTATTGGGTTGAGGTCTGGGCTCTGACTCCGCCCCTCCAAAAGGTGGATTTTGTTTTTCTGAAGCCGTTCTGTTGTGGACTCGCTCCGGTGTTTTGGGTCGTTGTCCTGTTGCATCACCCAACTTCTACACAGTTTCAACTGACGTACAGACATTCTCACATTATCATGAAGAACTGTCTGATACACTTCAAGGGGAGTTCATCTTCCCCTCAGTGACTGCAAGCTGGCCGGGCCCTGATGCAGCAAAGCAGGCCCAGATCATGATGTTTCCTCCACCGTACTTTACGGTTGGGATGATGTTTTCATGATGATAGGCCGTGTCCTTTCTACGCCAGATGTAGTGCTGTGTTTTTCCTCCAAATATTTCAATCTTAGTTTCGTCAGTCATCTTTTCATCTTTTTTCCTTGTACTTTTGTAGGTCATTAGTGTTTTATTTTTATTCACTGTACAGCATGTTGAACAAGTTTATATGAAAATGTGACATAAGAAATCACTGTGTTTTGTAAATTTTGTATTTTGTGTAAAAGATTTAAAGGCATATTTTGCGATGTGACGTTTTATAAAAATAAAGCATTTATGCTTCTGAGAGTTCGACAGCGTGTTCATACGAGTTCTAATTTCAGTTTGCGTGTGAATGATGTGAAGTTACGGAGATTCATGAAGCTTTAAATCTGCTGGTCCTGGCTTGATGATCCAGTCTCTGGGAGAGAACACACACTGACACGCCCACACACTGTCACGTGATTCTCTCATCTGTACACGCTCTTCACTCTCTCCATCTCCATCTCCATCCACCTTTCATTTCTTCAGTATTATTCCCGCCGCCTTTCACACCGTCCTCTTTATGGTTCTGGTTTAAAACCTCAGGAGGAACAGAAGGTCGAGTGAGAGACGTCCTGCACGCAGTGTTGTGTATCTGCAAAACTCCACTTCAAGTTTCTACTCCATACAAACATCAAAGTGCATTATGGGTATTGTGCCTCATTACGAGTAGAAATGGGGGAAATGCCATTAGAGTCATGGAAATAATCCCCCAGTTAAAAGTCCTGGAGAAAATCTGGGAAGATGAATATTCCGAGTTGGAAAGTTATGGATGGAGAGCTGACGAAGAGCACAGAGAATGGGAATTATTGATCTAGAAGTTAGCCCTACAGTAGCAGTGCCTATTATACCACCATGATTATATCATTATCCTTCAGATGATCTTCAGCTGAAAAATATTCTAGATAAACAAAGATATGTTTCAAAGGAGATGGAAGTGAGGCAACATCTGGATATGAAATATAGTCACTATATACACGTATATACAGATGGATCAAAAGATCCAGAATCTGGATGAACATCTTCAGTGATCATTCCTACATTCAAATATACAATAAGTAAAAGGACATCAAATCTTTGATCTGTTTACAGAACAGAGATGATGCAGTTTCGTTGGCAGTCCAGTGGGTGGCGCACATGAGTGCTCTTAATGTGGTAACCCGCTCAGACTCCTATTCCGTGTTAATAAGCAGAATGTTTGCTGAATCTACATCAAGACAAGAGGTACTCATTGAAATCCTACAAACAACATTCAGGGTACAAGATCAAGGTACAGAAATGTTCTTAGTATGGTTTCCATCTCATGTAGGGGTGGAAGGGAACGAGGAAGCATACGCTTCAGCCAAGAAGACCTTGGAAAATACCTTCAGAAATAGGACTAAATATTGGTCATTTCCTGTCTCCGTGTAGGACAGAGATGACCCAGGACTTGTGATCACCCAGAGACAGTGGAGCATGTTTTACTGCAGTGCATCAGATAGAATAATGAAAGCTTCATGTTACAAAATCAGATCAAGTCATTGGGTACAAATGGTTTATCACTTCAGAATTTATGAACAAATTCCCTGCAAGTTCCCAAGAGGTTACTAGACCTTTTAAAGACAACAACCCTCTTTTAAATGTAATCTTATTTATTTATTTTAAACTTTTTTCTTCTTCTTTGTTGTGCTTTTTATTTACTCCACATTGATGCTCCACACTCCATCTCAGTAGGGGGCGCACGTGCACCTTTCCAATCACCAAGAAGAAGAAGAAGAAGAAGAGGCACGCGGCCAGTTTAAAGCGGTTTTAGTCAGAGAATGCTGCTTTACTTCAGAACTGAGTCTCGTGACAGGTCTAGAACTTTCTGCGTGTTGTAAGGATCTGGCTAGATCCTCACGGGTTTCTCAGGAAAGTGAATATAACTCTGCCGGACACAAAGTGAAAGTGCTGTTCTCCGTTTATTACATTGACTACGTTTACATGGACAGCAGTAATCTAATTATTGACCTTACTCTGAGTAAGACGATAATGTGATTAAGGTGTTTACATGAATCGCTTTTAGAATACTCCTGTCATGTTCCCGTTTTACATGTTTCAGAACATAATTAGATTAACAGCCGCGTCATTACGTCACCGCGCCACGCCGTCCGACGTCCCTCCAGAATTTCACGTTTCAACATACAGTTGGTCTTCGTTATGGGACCGTGTACAGTTTTGGTTGTGTTTATTTATTTATTTTTTCCGAACGCTTTAAGTGCAGTTAATTATTTGTCACGCTCTACGTGCTAATAGACGACTGCTTGAAGCGGTGGGTGCGTCCCAAACCGCGTACTTACCGTCTATATAGTAGCCAAGATACATGTATTTTCCCCCACTACAGGCCTATAGTAGGAAAGTATGCGATTTGGGACACAGCCGAACTCTCTTGTTCGCCGTAAAACTGCCGTGTGTGATCGTGTTCTGTCCCAAAATGCGGTGAAAACTCTCACACGACGCTCATAATGTGATTAAGGTGTTTACATGTCACAAGGATACCACAGGTTTAGGCAGGGTTACAGGTCCGTCATTAGAGAGGATTAACCGAGTAAAACATAACAAAAATGGCACCTTAACATGAGACCGGGTGTCAGTACACAATGTGGACGTCACCGAGAGAGAGCAGGGCGGTGACCACGCCCCCGGACCCCACATGACATCATCATAGCCGATCATTACACAATCAGTAACTTTCACGCGCACAGGTGAAGACGCGGGCACCTGCACACGAGTTACAGTTTTCTGCTTTTTAATCCGGTTTACAGTTATAAAATAATAAATGATCATATTATGCAAATGAAATCATTATATATGATCTTTTCCTTCTTGTTGTTTGTTTATAGTTGCAATTAATGTGTACTTCATGATTAATACATATTTATTACCGAAACTAAAGGAATGTGATGTAATATAAGTGTAATGTATAAATGCATGTTATAAACATTATGCGACACTTATACACCAGGCTCTGTGTGTGTGTGTGTGTGTGTGTGTGTGTGTGTGTGTGTGTGTGTGTTATCATTGTCCATGATAATTTTCCTGTGTGTTGAGGTGTAAATCAGGAACACTGGTAAGTTTTACGGTGCTCGTGCGCCATCTAGCGGTCGGAAGTGGATACAGCACACAGGCTCCATTCATGAACTGAAGAATATCATGCATCAGCAGGGTGTGAAGTAATACTGAACTGCACAGTGCAGTGGATGTAACACACACACACACACTCACAGCAGGGTCTGTGATTGTTTTTTTTTTATTATTCATCTTGTTACAGGAAATCACAATCCACCATTACTAAAGTTATCATATTTGTTGTTACTGAAGTTATCATCCATCCATCAATCTTCTACACTGCTTATCCTTTTCAGGGTCACGGGGAACCTGGAGCCTATCCCAGGGAGCATCGGGCACAAGGCGGGGTACTAAAGTTATCATATTTGTTGTTACTAAAGTTATGGTATTGTTCCAGGCCGAGCTGGTGAATGGGAACGTTTTCTAAATCACTGCCACTGTTACAACACTACAGATGCGTTATGTTAAAGTAAACAACAACCCCACAGTAAGGCAATTAGAAAATCACAAACATTTATAGATGAGTCAGGTAATAATGAAGATGGAAAATAACTTGCGTCCTACTGGCAGAACTGCTTTTGGATGGACTGGAAGCATTTCTTTCTAGGAAAATGATCTGCCAATAAGTTGTTGGTTTGTTAGACTAAGCTGAAGTTTTTGTTCAGGGTTGATCTGAACGGGTTTCAGCCAAACCTTAAAACAAATCCAACACAAATCCCACTGTAATTAATGTCATCTTCAGTGCTGTGTGTTCTGTCCATTAAAAACTCCAAGTAGGCTGTATTACTGAGCACATTTGAATCACGAGCCTAATATTTCAATAACTGCAGCGTGTTCATGATATTAATTTGTGCTGAAGGGGTGTGTGAGGATTCACACACTTTTACTAAGCACTGCTTTACATCATCCTACACAACTCAACAATGTTGAAACAAATAACTATAAAACATTTTTTTTAAAAATAGGGAATGTACAAACTGTGGCATAAAATACATAAATAATAATTAACACACACACAAACACAAAAGTGATGTGTATGTCCACAATTACTGACTGCAGACCATCTGTTGTAATAGGGTAGAGGGGTGCCAATATTTTGTAAACCGTGTGTACACCTGTACAGTGATGTGTATGCTAGGTCAGTGGTTTTCAAAGTGGGGACCGCCAGGGGGCGCCCGGGGGCCTCAACAATTTGGTGTGAAAAATAAATAAATACATGATTTTTTTTTCAGACAACCACACACACACACACACACACACACACACACACAATTCCTAGTGTAATGTAAAAATGTAATTATTAATAATAAAAAAGGGGGGATATATTCAGAAGTCTGTATTTTTAATGTGTTTTAAAGACATCTTGCAAAAGGGGGGCCTCGGTCAAATGTTAATGCCATTTGGGGGCCTTGCCCTGGAAAGGTTTGGGAACCACTGTGCTAGGTAGCCCTGATAAAACTGAATGTGTGTGTGATTAGATTTAAATGTAAGTAATTAACAGCTAACCCTAACAGCGCAATAACTCGTATTCTGTAATCTCGCCCCTCTGTGGTGAATGTGTGAGTTTAATATTAAAATAAATGCTGTGTCCCGTTGTGTTTATGAACATTTCTCAGAGTTCCTGTTCACTTTTCCATTCCCTTCCCCAGCACGTGGCTACGCCCCACGTCACCCTACAGCGCAGCCAATCAGCCGCGGCAAGCCTGCATATGTAAATGGCGTGCGC
>NC_071276.1:807308-854808 GCF_023375685.1 Ictalurus furcatus
CACACTACACACACACTACACACACCCCTAACATATACATAACATCTCCGTCTCTTTAAATAGCTCTGAAATGCTGGGTCTGTCACCTTCTGGAGCTGAGCCCAGAACAGTTCAGTTTCATGCCAATGGAAGGGGTCCTCTGGGTTAATCCAGTGAAGACTGATCCTAGATCAGATGTTCTATAGAATAACCAGTGTAACACACAACCTGCATACACTTTAGCACTGATCTGGGATCGGGTCTTGGCTCTGAGGTCTGAAGTCTGTTCCTAGATCAGCTCTAGGCTTGGGTCAGGTGTTTGAGTGAACGAGGAGTCTGACCCCAGATCAGCTCCTGGACTCGGTTGTTTAGACTGGTCCTGGGTCAGAGAGAGGAAAACCTGTTCTCAGATCTGTTATGTACAACCACCACACCACTCGTAGATGGGTAGATCCGGGACCTGGTTTTCCACATTACTGCTGTAGTAGATCGTCCTAATATCTGATCTAGGAAGTAAAGAGCTTTAGCAAGACTGAAACGACATGATTTCTCCGTCTCTACTAATTCGCCCCCGCACCACGGTGATCAGATTAGCGGCGTGGTTCGCTGAGGTCTCATCCTCTGCTCGAACACTTTCAGCAAGACCGAACGTGTCGACTTTCAGATCAACGCTAACGAACACACTCCCGAAGCTGTCGTCTGGGATCTCCGCTGTACTGATGAAACGTCTCACCTTCGCGTAGTCGAACGTGCCAAGTGGAAGGGGATGTCGAATCCTGGATTCTGATTGGACGGGGGAACAGGAACTTCTTGAAATCTTGTCTCGTGGGAGTTCTACAACATTAACTGTAGCAGATGTTCCTTAACGAACAGAGAATTGTACGTGTTGGTAAATTGGGGAGTAAGAGGAATCAAACACTTGGGGACGATGACCTGTAGCAAACGATTCAGTGAACGATTCAGTGAACGATTCATTTAGCTAAACTCAAAAGACTCAAGTTGCTGAAAAAAAACAACTTTTCCCAAATCCCTCAATCTCAGGACCCCCACTGACCCCTTCATCTTTTCACTTCTGTCCATTATTCACCTCTCTCTCCCCCTCTCTCTCTCTCTCTCTCTCTCTCTCTCTCTCTCTCTCTCTCTTATACAAAAGAATAAAGCAGCAATACCCTCACACCCCTCCCTCACAAGCCTTCAAGTATGTGTGCATATACCCACAGAACTTCGAAACTGGTTCAGGAAGTGTGTGTGTGTGTGTGTGTGTGTGTCTATTTTTAGTCTGGAAACTGTGAAATGAGTCTCCATAGAGATGTTTTGTATAGATGCACTAAAATCACACACACAGATGTTGTTTCAGTGACTGATGAAAACACACAGTAGCCATGTCAACTCCACTTCCTGTCTCTCTCTCTCTCTCTCTCTCTCTCTCTCTCTGTTATACTCTGACAGCATTAAAAGCTGTTCATGTACGAAGAATGAATAGAGTCAGACAGAATGAAAAAGAGATGGGCTGAATGAAGGGGAGAGAGAGAGAGAGGGGGGGGGGGGAGAGGGTGAGGGAGAGATTAGAAGTGAGACAGCTCCCTACTTTGAATAATGTTCACAGTCTTGTGGAATGTTCAGTTCATCTCCCTGCAGCACTGACAACATACACCGTCATCGACACTCTCTCTCTCTCTCACACACACACACACACACACACAGACTGTCTCACTTTCTCTTTTTCTGTCTCTCTCAGAACAGTCTTTGATTCTACTGAAATGCACACAAGTGTCATCCGTGTCTGTGTATCTCTGTGTGTGTGTGTGTGTGTGCGTGTGTGTGTGTGTCTCTTTGGGGCAGAGTTCTCCAGGCCTAATGGGGTCTGGTCTGTGTGCCTAGCCACGCCCCCTTGTTCACCTTATATGGGCACAGAGCATGAGCTCTTAAAGGGGAAGTGTGTGTGTGTGTGTGTGTGTGTGTGTGTGTGTGTGTGTGTGTGTGTGATAGAATTTCTCTTTTACTGCCTAGATTGTCTTACCACACTCTCCCTCCCTCACACACACACACACATTTTCTAAGTAGTGCCTCTGCCCCCCCCCCCCCCCCAGACATTCAATCACCCTCACAATTCCTCAAGTGTATAGAGACCCCAAACTACCAGCTCTCGCTCTCTGTGTGTGTGTGTGTGTGTGTGTGTGTGTGTGTGTGTGTGTGTGTGTGTGTACGTACACCGTGGGTAGGTTCCTATACACACATACATACACACACACACACACACACACACACACACATACACAGGCATTCCGGAGTGACAACTCTTGTGTTCTGACGTATCTGCTCAGCTGTGAAGTTCCTCTTTCTAGAACACACACACACACACACATACACACACACACACACACACACACACACACACACACACACACACACACACACCAACGGTGAAACTCTCCACCTGCATTTGACTCAAGTGTGTGTGTGTTGCTGGGTATCTCCTGGGTAGCCAGCACTGTTTGCTATGGTATGTCCCCAACACACACACACAGACAAGAAATCAGCATGAGTGAACACACACTGGGCAAAGCAGGCAGGTGGGTGGGACTACAACATGCACACGTGTGTGTGTGTGTGTGTGTGTGTGTGTGTGTGTGTGTGTGTGTACCACCAGGGCCCCTTTTCCACCGTCCAATAAGATGTCTGGGATCGATGAAGCCCCACCCACATGTTGAATGCTGACCGAGATCAAGAGCAAAAAAGAGTGTGTGAACTGAACCCATTGTGTTAGAGAGAGAGAGAGAGAGAGAGAGAGAGAGAGCATAAACACTGATCCTGTGCTTTTTAATCTCACTCTTCTTGTGGTCTTCTCTCACCCCAACACCCCCCCACCCCATCGCCTCATCTTTACCTACCCCCACCCCACCCCCCAATCTCTCTCTCTCCCTCTCTCGCCCACCCACCGCCAGGACGGACAGATTGAGAGGAAGAGACGGGGAGAGAGGAAGAGGAGAAGAGAGGAGGTGTGTAGCAAAGAGGTAAGTAAGGAGTTATTGTGGTCATAAACATACACACACACACACACACACACACACACACACAAAATCTTTATTGTTATTGCTGTGTGGTTTATGAAACTACAGACACTCTCACTCTCTCTGTGTGTGTGTGTGTGTGTGTGTGTGTGTGTGTGTGTGTGTGGGTTTTCATGTGCTCCCCGGTCTGATCTGCTGCTGTGTTGTGATGTCGGATGAACGTGTAGCGTAGAGTGTGTGTCGGGTCGCCGCCCTCACACCTGTCTCACTGCAGGGTGTTCGAGATCAGATCAGATCAGATCAGATCAGACGTGGGATATTATCATCGTATCGCATGTGATGAATCAAGAAGATTCCGGTTATGAACTATCATAATCTTTAACCACGGGTTTATTTATTAATTAATTTATTTAACCCCACCCCCATGCTGGACTCCGCCCCTTTCTACAGTTCAAGGAGCAGTGTGTGAACTCGATGTAAGACTGAATCTCGTTGTGCATCGCTGGCGTGAGACTCCTGGAGTGTGTGTGGTGAGAGAAGGAACATGTGACATCACAGGCGTGAGCGTGTGTGTGTGTGTGTGTGTGTGTGTGTGTGTGTGTGTGTGTTGTGGCGGATAAACCCACGTCCTCCAGCTCTGCACGCAGATAAGCACAGAGACACTGTCCTCAGTGGCACCCTGTGTGTGTATACACAAGTTTGTGTTTGTGTGTGTGTGTGTGTGTGTGTGTGTGTGTGTGTGTGTGCACGCACACCATTGTTTGTGGTAGCATCCTGACTTCCTGAGCACAGCTGAGCCCTGCACACTGTGTGTGTGTGTGTGTGTGTGTGTGTTCCATGCTGGTCCTGACAGCTCAGTGTGTTCTGAGTGACCTGCTGTAACCCATATTTCTAGAATGATCACCACCGAGAGCTTTCTTTAGGCTTCGACGTTTGACCTATGGTCAGTTCTGTAACGCTGCACGGGACAGTATGGGATGGAGCTGGAGCTCCACCGTGGATCGGTTTCAGAAAGCTGTGCTGAGTCCAGCACCTTAGCGCGTGTGTGTATATATAAGCGTGTGTGTGTTTGTACGATCAGCTGTAATTGACCCGTCTTAGGTTCAGAGTCCTCTCCGCACTTATCTTTGTAGCCTGGAATGGCTGCCACTCCGTCGCCGCTGAAAGTCGGCCATCTTGTTTCCATCAGTTCATCCGCTGTCTGGAAGAATCCAATATTTAGACCAACAACGTGCACTTGTTTATAAATGTGTGTGTGTGTGCGCGAGTATGGACGAGACATATACATACACCTACATCCCCCTGAAGACCAATCATCTGCTCACACACACACACACACACACACTCCCCTCTCAGCCCTTTACCCTTGTACAGTGTGTTACATGGAAGTAAACACTGTGTGTGTGTGTGTGTTTGTGTGTGTGTGTGTGTGTGTGTGTGTGTGTGTGTGCTTGCACTGTTTTCCTCCAACACGAGCTAAATAAAGGAGTTTATGACCCAGATGACTGGTTAGAAGAGGAAACTGCCAAAATAAACTCTCCCACATGTGACCTAGAGACCAAGCACTTAGGAAAAAGGGGGCGTGTCCTAACCTGCTGCTTTGAAGTGAATGTTCTTCCTGAACTTGTGATCTTGTGATTAACAGTTCGGCGTGTATATGGAATGCCCTGCTCAGGATGCAGCCCTCGAGCGACCCATCAGGAGCCCTGCAGGGGCGTGATTGGCCACTGGCCGGGTCTGGGCGGAGCTTGAGGGTAGACATCATCATCGGTTTGTTTTGTTCAACACTTCATTGACACTCCGCCCCTTTGGTGAGAAATTGATCGTTGTGTGATTATTAACCAGTGACACTAATTAACATGTATACTGATTCTCTCTCTCTCTCTCTCTCTCTCTCTCTCTCTATCAAGGCCTTTGTTCTCCTCCTGAGTAGGAATGCTGTTGTTGCGTCACACGAGCAGCGTCGGAGACGGCCGGACTCACGGGCTAGTCTCAGGGCCAGAGGGCAGAGGTCAACACGGGTGGACGCGGAACGAGCAGGCACACGTGTAAGCAGGATCTCGCTCAGTTTACAGGGAAATAATCCACGACGGTATGGCGTGATGACGACGTGGAGTTACCGTTATCGTCCCTGAAGTTGATTATTTTCCCGTAACGACACGTTCCCGAGTGTTTTTACACCGCACCACAGCATTTACAATATTTATTCATTAAAAACGGCATGTTGTACTTTTTATCCATTTATAGTTACATGTAATGTGAAACATCCAACATAGCAGCTATAACAGTGCCATATCCACCACACACACACACACACACACACACACACACACACACACACACCCACACACTCCTCTGTTCTCCTGTCGGTGGCGTACAGTGTGTCTCTTTCTGTCTTCCTGGATTACACACCGCTGTCCTCGGTTGCATCACTGTAGTCGTGCACAGGGCCGGAGCATGTTCTCCTTTCTCCCGCAGCGCTGCTGCATCAGGCTTCACAGGCGAAACCCAGGCCTCAAACCCAGAGCAGACATTCAGAGCTCTAACCGGACACACCTGGGCAGCAAGAAACACCGCTCAGTCACGCGTTCCAATATTTTTGATCACTTGAAAAATAGGCGGGTTCGGACGCAAGGTGCCGTGTTCCAAGTTGTTTAACACGTCTAGATGTAAATATCAGGAAACGAAAGCGGACATCATGTCCGACTTTTGATCTCAAACCCAAATGCCTTCAGTGTACAGCACAAACAAGAGAACTGGCCCTGCCGTCCCGGTACTTTCAGACGGGAACCTATGTTCCGGATTAGATCCCGATTTGAATGTGGCCCAGATCGGATTTTTAAAAAAAGATCAATCGGAGATGTTTACACGTCTTTCTCTCTGCGAGCTCTCTGTGGTCTGTGCTGTTCACTGCGAGGGATTGTGGGAAATGTAACTGAAGGTGTAAGTATTCCAGCGGATCTGCTCGTTGTTCACGCAGTGTTCTTCTTCTTCTCTCCTCTGATGTTTTTCAGGCGTCGTGCTTCAAGGCATTATGGGAAACATAGTATGCCGATGCTAAAGCGGACCTCCGGGATCTAAAGATCTAAGTGCTGCTTTTTTTTTCTTCTTTTTTTTCCGCTCTGTTGAACTCTGCAGAACTTTTTAGGACTTTTTCAGTATAAGTATATACGTAAAATACCGTGCAAGGAAGAAAGCAACATCGCCATGCGTCATATCCACGTGGAGCTGGTCCGGAAGGAGGCTCAGGCCGGAGATCTGCCGCCGCCCAGCGACCCGCAGGTGACCTTCGACCCCCAGCCAAGACCGTTGAACCAGGAAGAGCTGCGGCTGCAGAAGGTTTATCAACTATCCATCTTTTCCCAGAGAGGAGGGTTTAAAGGGGGTACGAAGCGCGCATTAGACAAAGCCTCGGACCCAGTTGTCGCCCCCAAACGCCTCCTTCAGGACGAGGAAGATGAAGAAGACGACGACGACGAAATGGAAGGCGAGGTGCTGTGTGGAAGAGGCTCCTCCCCCTTGCTACCGCCTCTCCCCGCAAAAGACGCTTTTGCCCCGCTGTCACCCAAATCGCCCCCTATGGTGGACCCTCACCTGCCCCCTACTGCCCCGCTGGAGCCCCCGCAGTCTTCACGTCTGCCCTTAACCCCCGTAGAGGCTGTGGAGTGGGGGGTGGAGCTCGAAAAGACTCCACCCCCGTCAGAAAGACAGCCCCACCCACCGTCGCCGCCTTCCTGCTCCAACGGGTCGAGTTCTTCAGACAGGAGTGGTGAAGTGAAGAGGAAGAAGCTGCTGTCGTTCAGTGACGTTGGAGACTCGTGCTCTGAGGACGAAGGACCTTCCACGTCCAAGCGCTGCCGTCTGGCGCTGACCCCCGGGATCGGACTGGCACCGGGACGCAGCACCGACTCCAAGGCTGCCCCCTACTGGACACACCTCCTACCCACAACCAGAGAACAGGGCAAAGTAAACTCTCTCTCACACACACACACACACACACACACACACACACACACACACACACACACACACACGCACGCACACACTCACTCAGTAATGTTTATGATGTACTCAACAAACCTGCTGAGTGCTAACTGAGGCGAAACACACACACACTAATATTCAACTCCATACAGTTTTATTTGTATCGTGCTTTTAACAATGGACATTGTTCCAATACTCGGTGTTCCCTCACACAGGCACAGAGATTTCTGAAAGGATCTCTGAGAGGATCTTTATTTTTAAAAATTATTTTATTCATAAATGTGTGATCATCTTCACTGCTAATGCTAACCTGACAAGAATTTCTAACAGGATCCTTAAATGATATTTAGAAACATCTCATCATGCTAACGCTAGCCAGCTAGCTCAGATAAACTAACCTGACAGGATTTCTGTACAGATCACACTTAAATACACAGAATTCCTCTGCTATTACTAATTATTAGCCAGTTAGCTAACATGAATTAAGTTCAGTTCAATTTTTATTTGTATAGCGCTTTTAACAATGGACATTGTCTCAAAGCAGCTTTACAGAAACATATAAACACAGGATATAGATTTTAAGTCATATTTATAATGCTAATGCTAACCATCTAGCTAACCTGACAGGATTTCTGAGAGGATCACATTCAAATGTTCAGGATCTTCACTGCTATTGCTAAATAATGCTAGCTAGTGAGTTAACCTGACAGGATTTGACTTGGCCCTGCCGTTCCAATACTTTTGGATGGGACTGTGTTCTGGATTTAGAATCTGGTTTGAGTGTGGCCCAGATCAGATTTTTTAAATATACTTAAAAAAAAAATCTGAAAAATACAATCTGAGATGTTCACACGTCTTTCTGTGAAATGACTCCGTGGTCTTCACTGCAGTGGATTATGGGAAATGTAATTGAAGGTGTAAGTATTACAGCTAGCGAGCTAACCTGACAGGACTCTTACATTATCTTTAGAAATGTTCATGAATGTTCAAAATGCTAACACTAGCCAGCTAACAATCCTGACAGGATTTCTAAATATAAGAATGATCAAAAATAGCCCATGCTCATGTTTACCGTGATGCTAGTTTCTGGGTTAGCCTGAACTTCGGGTTTAACGTGACTTCCTGTCTCTTCTCCTCAGAGCTCGGCTGAGTGTTCCCGATCATCACAGAGGCTAAAGGCCAGCGCTCGCCTCAAATCGTGAGCTCCACACACACACACACACACACACACTTCATAAACACTTTACATGGGCTACTTTTAACGTGTGTGTGTGTTTTTATGGTGTGTGTTTAGTCGTCAGCTGCGCAGTGGCAGGCGCACCGACACCGGCCGCTCGTCCGGTTCATCGTTAGCTGTTAGCAGGTCACTTCTGGGAAATTTTGAGGTATTTCTATGAGCGGAAACATTAAGTCTTTATGTTTCACTAAAATGCCAAATCAGGAATATGGGGACAAGATGGATACGCAGAGTTCAAACTACAAGTGTGTGTGTGTGCAGGAGTCCATCCTGAAGGGTCGGTTCTCTCCATCAGGACGGATCGAGGGTTTCACAGCTGAGATTGGGGCGAGCGGATCGTACTGCCCCAAACATGCCACTCTACCTGTACAGGTGACCTACTACGACACGTCCGAGCACAGCGCGCCCTCGCCCTTCCTGGTAACCTCTCTCTCTCTCTCTCTCTCTCTCTCTCTCTCTCTCTCTCTCTCTCTCTCTCTCTCTCTCTCTCTCTCTGTGTGTGTGTGTCTGTGTCTGCGTGTGTGTGTCCATGCTACACTGTCACATTGCATCATGCCCATGTTGTGTGATGTGTGACAGGGTGTGATCTCACTGGAGCCCCTGGGAAAGAAAGGATACAGTGTACCTAAAGCAGGGACCATTCAAGTGGTGAGTCACTGAGTGTCCTCTCAACCTGTCTGTCTCTCTCTCAACCTGTCTCTCTCTCTCTCTCTCTCTCTCTCTCTCTCTCTCTCTCTTTCGTTTGTGTTAATCTCTCGTGTTCTCCCTCCTGTTTGTTTGGTGCTCAGACCTTATTCAACCCCAATAAGACTGTGGTGAAGATGTTCCTGGTGACCTACAACTTTGGGGACATGCCTGTCAATCACATGACCTTCCTGCGCCATCGAATTTTCCTGGTGCCTGTGGAGGAAGAGGTGGAGTCAGGGGCGAGGACGGAAAGCTCCACCTCCGACAGGAAGAAGATTCTATGCTATCTGATACACCTTAGGTCTGATGTTTTTCCTCACGCTGCTGTTCTGCCTGACGTTAACCTGAAGACCCCATGCACTGTTGATCAGAATTATTATTAAAATCTCTCTCTCTCTCTCTCTCTCTCTCTCAGATTCCACAGCTCCAAATCTGGAAAGATCTACTTGCACAACGATATCCGGCTGCTATTCTCCCGCAAATCCATTGAGGTGGACACGGGGATCCCTTACGAACTCAAGTCCTTCACCGAGGTGCCAAGAAACCCCAAATACTCCCCGCGAGTGTGACCCTGACAAGCTGCACGATGGACTTGTAGGAAAAAAAAATTAAAAATTAAAATCTTTCTGACTCGAGAACAGCGGAACCACACACACACTTGATCTTGAACATGCTCGCACACACACTCGCACACACTCGCACACAGGATACACCAGAACGACGTAGCTTTGTGACTGAAGAGAGTTTTCCCCTAGACAGGAAATGTGTTTTGCTCTTCCTAAGCCCCGCCCACTTGAGACTGTCGACCAGTCGCAGCCAGGCACGCTCACCTGGTCGGCCAATCGGACCGGGTGTCTGCTTGTAGGAGTGGAGGAAGGAGGACTGTAGGGAGTCTGTAAGTGGATTCGGGACGTGGCCTACAGACTCGTTTCTGATTTCTTGTCATCTGTAACGCCACTCGATTACCAGAGCAGCTTCAGAGAAGGAACTCGAGCAACAAACAAGGAGCTCGTATGGAGGGGAACCGGACTCGGGATCTAATATCGGAATGTAGACGGAGAGGAGGACATTTTAACTAACTGTGTTAGCATTAACAAAATGTATCGGGAGCGCAGGACGCTACAAAACCGGACTCGAGCAGGAATTGCCACCTGCAGGCCGGCTTTAGTACTGCAACAACATTAATAACAAAGGCCTTTAAATAATAACAGTGGCACTATATAAATACGCCAAATGTCATGTAGCAAGCTGAGTTTGGGATTCAGCTACAACAACACGGCTTTACTGTTACACAACTTGTTCACTAAAGCCCCAGTGTACACTCACAGTCCTCTACAGGCCGGTGTTAGTACTGTGACCACAATACGTATTTTGTCTTTGATTATGGTTTAAGCTAGCAAGCTGGATAAAGCAGTTTGTTTTGAGGTGACTATTTAAAAAAAAAAAAAAGTCAGTAAACTCTGAGAATGTTAATTTGGACTTTTCCTGATTAGGGAACTTTGTATTTTGCCTTTATAGATTCAGAAATCGCTGCCACCTTCAGGCTAGCTTTAATACTGCACCACAAACAAAGGGCTTCGAATAGCGACTTCGGTACTACGTAAAAACACGAAATAATAATTTGTTTAGAGTTAGCGAACTCTGTGATCTGTTTTGATTTTTGTTGATTGTTGCTTATTGAGCAGAATTTGATGTTTAGATCCAGTGGCTAAATTTGACTTTCTTGAAATGATGGAAATGAACGTGGAACTCTAATCAGAACAGCTTTGGTACCGCGACCACAGCGGAGAAATCGTAGCTCAAAACGTTTAACTCGCAGAGCGTTTGCAGACTCCGAGGGCATCCGTTTTACAATTTATTTTTGCACATATTCTGATCATGAATCTCCCTTTACAGTCAAACACTTCCAGCGACGCTACGTTACGACGCAACAACGCACGTTAGCTGAAAGTTAGCAGACTTTCTCAGCGCTCGGACTTTTCCCTACCAGACAGAGCCTTAACTCAAATTCCATCCCATCCTTCCGTTTAAACAATGCGCTCATGGTCACTAACTCAAAAGTCCGAGTCCAGGCTGTTGTAGCGTCGGTGCCCCCTGCAGGACCCGAGCGGTAGTGTTTCATTTAACTTCCTAACCACGAAAAAAAAATTATGAGTGAGTGTAATATGCTGCACACTTAGAGGGCTGTGTGTTATTTTTTTTCTTCGGGAGGGATAAAGTGTGGACTGGGAGGGAGGGAGGGAGGGTGTGGGGTATTTAAAATCAGATGATCTATATGTATATTTTAAAGATAAAAATAAAAGTTTGTGGCTTGTGGGTAAAATCTGCTCTCTAGCCCTGTCTTCATGAATATAATGATGCTCTGAGATGTGAAAAGCACCCTGGGTGCAGTTATTTGATTATATTTATTAAGCACACACACACACACACACACACACACACACACACACACACACACACACAGGTAAATCATCTACAATCCCAAGACATAAACATACCCATCCGTTCATCTATTCGTTCTTCATTTGTTATCGGATTCTTTGGGGATTTTTTTGTGGTGTCTCAGGAGGATAATAATTTCATCCCTTCATTTATTAAAACACTTTTAAACACTTGTTCAGTCACCACATCCCTTCTTTCATTGATCCATTAATCACTCCATTTTCTTCTATCAATAATTCATCTTTCTGTCACCACTCGGTACATCACTCCTTCCATCCATCCATCCATTATTAATACATCTGTTCATCCCTTACATGTTCTTCTGTCCATCCTTTCCATTCATTCATCTCTCGGTTTAGACTTTAGTTTTGTCGTCAGTCTGTCTGTCTGTTTTGGGTTTTCATTCCAGTGGAGCAGAAGCCACAGCTGTTAATTCCTGTGTCTCAGCCTCCTCTCGCTCGGGGTTTGGGGACGAGGCTGGAGTGAAGACCTGCAGCTACACCGGGACGCTGTGTGGATAAAAGCTGAGAGTGTCAAAATGATGGAAGCAAATAACACTCTTAAACATAAATAAATAAACATATGAACACCCCAAAACACTCTTCTGCATTTACAAATCTAGACTGTAGTGAAATATTGGAAAGAAGTAAGGAAGATTGAACAGGGCGTGTAGCTGACTAAAACTGCTCTAGTGAGATATCCAATTACTACTGATCTATTTTGTCATTTTTATGACACAACCAAACAAACAAAAATCAGTCTTTTGTATCACTGTACACACCAAAGTATTGAACTGCATGATTTAGACCTTTTATTTTATTTTTTCCCTACAAAATGGAGGTAAAAATAAACAAATAAATAATAAACAAACAAGTAAACACAAATAAAAACAACAACGATAATATTAGTTTATTTCATTCTTTTGGTTTTGCATAATTTACATGTGCACAGGAAGTGATGCACTGATCACAAATCACATTAAAAGTAAAAAAAATGAAAACGGTTCTTATGATCTTTTTTTAGGATGTCAAAGCGGATGTCATTACTGTAAAATAAAATTTAAAAAAAGAAGAAAAATGGAAAGAGAACGAAAGTTAAAAGAGTAAGCTCGTGAGCGGAAGTGACGTCTTCGAGTCAGCGCTTCCCGAAATAAAGCCGTTCGAGTCCAGAAACTTAGGAGTCGACTCCTATAAGATTCGAAGAGTTGGTCACCGATGGATAAAATGATGTCGTGTCAGTGTTTAATAAATAAAAATGTATCTGTTGGTCAATTGCTGTAGTATAAGAGGAATAGAACACTTGGGGTCGTGCTGATAAAGGAAAACAATCAGCTTCAGGGTGCTAACAGTAATCTGAATCTTAAACCGGAGTAAGATAAACTGTGCCGAGTCGACTCTTGTTTCGACTCGGTTTTTTTGGAATCGACTCTCGGCGCTAGAAAGGAGATGACGTCACCAACCCGGTGCCCCGGTTAGTCGCGCGCGAAGCGGGAAAGCAGTGGGAGGGGGTGAGCTGTTCTCTAACCGGAAGAAAGTGTGTGAGTAAGAAAAAGCGCCGAAAATCAACCAAAAAAAAAAACACCCTCCTGAAACAATCCTGAACCATCCGCAGGAATCATGGCCGATACCAAGGTGAGAGTCGCATCTTCCCGCCGTCACACCCCGCGCGCGCTCTCCCAGCCGCCTCATTTCCAGTTTATTTCGGATTTTTAGTAAAATGTGACCGTGTCCCAGGTTTCTTTCACTGGCTCGTGCGGGAATTTAAAAAAGCCGGCTGTGTGTGTGTGTGTGTGTATATATATATATATATATGGGTGTGTGTGTGTCTGTGTATATGTATGTATGTATATATACGTGTGTGTGTGTTTGGAGTTTAAAGTACGCTAAACCCCGCTCCGGTGTGTGCACCTCGGTGTTTACTTGCAGCGGTGTTACCGAGTTGAAGTGAATTAGCGCTAATGTTCATCAAACCCCCGTGAAACGTGAAGCGGTGACGTATTAAAACGCGCCGATTCCGCCGTGGCTAACTCGCGTTAGCTCAGCTAGCCGCTTCCAGTGTTGTGAGACTAGCTCAACACAAAGCTGGGTTTAATAAAGAAGATAAATAAAGAACACTGTTTATCGTGTCAATATAAACTGGTGTGTTTCAGCTCGTCTTCTCGTGCCGTATTATTGTGTGTGTGAAGCTAGCATGAGTGTACCGTTAATGCTAGTTCCGGAGTGGCTCTGCTAGTGCATACTAATCACACACACACTTTATTGATTCATTTAGTGAGTGAATGAGTTAATTACTGTTTTTATGTTAAAGGTTTATTCTGAATGAGGATCTCTGCTAAGCCAAAATATCCCCAGCTAGTCAGCTAATATGCTAACTAGCAAAAAATCACAAAAAAATCTGCGTGCCTCCCTCCCCCTCTTCCCCCCCCCCCCAACAAAAAAAACCCCCAACATTCTCGCGTAAACGGTGTGTGTAAGTGTGTGAGTGTGTGTGGTTGGGGTATAAACGATAATGAAATGTTTAGTGTTGAGTAATGTTGTACATTAGTAATAATTCTCTCCCCTGAGGTGGGAGGAGTTTACAGGAGTTAGCATGCTAGGCCGGATGCTGAGAGAGAAAGTGAAGCGTCGCGCGCACATGGGCTCGTGCTTCACGCTTCAGCATGACTGAGGGATTTTATTTCTCTTTTATTTTGGGGGAATTCTGACACTTTACTGATGAATAAATGGACATTTCTGCAGCTTTCTTTCAGAGAGAAGCGTTTTATGAAGTCCTGAGCTCTTATTTGTTATTATAGATTTATATATCGGAAATTTAAATAAATAAAACAGCACTTAATGAATGTGCGGGAGGCTCGTGCTGGGCGATGTGACGATATAATACAGATATCGCGATTTCATTCATCACTAAACTTCTGAGATATCGCCACATCATTGTTTAAATCAGTCGCTACAACTCGCATATATAATGAAACACAAAAAATCTAGTTCAGATGTTCGAATTAAAATATTCATTGCTTAGCAAACACTTGAGAAAGAGAGAGACTTTTATAGAAAATTCAGATTTCTTCTTTTTTTTAATCAAGAAAATACCACACGCTATTTTTGTCAGGAAAAATAAAATCCAACCTTTCGGGAATTCCTAAATAACTTTTTAATTCCTAAATTACCGCAGCTCATCTAGAACGGGGATATTTGGTTCTGAATGCAGGAGGGAATTGTTTTTATATATATATATATAATGATGATGATTTTTTTTTTTTTTTAATAGAGATGCACGGTGTGGTGTGATGTATGTGCTCTCTCTCTTGTCAGTGTGGTTTATAAAGGAAATCGACTATGTATGTGATAATGACACGTGATGTACACTCGCACATGAGGACACAATTTTGTGATATGGTGGGATTTAAGATGTGGGCGGAGCTTATAATTTGATCGAGTTCGATAGTCATGAGTGGACAAAAGTCCAGGTCGACATGACATGTTGCTGTTAAAGGTGAAAGATGTGAACTTCTGGGGTCATGTAATAAAGCAGCGCCGCACTGAGGCAGAGTTAACCCTGGCGCTCTCATTGGCCGGGAGTTGGTCCATGGTTCACGGCTCAGTGATTAGACAAAAGAGAAACACACCACAAAGAGAGAGTCCAGTGTGTAAGCACTCTAAAGCACTCTATGCATTGGTAACGCATTAAAAACATGGTGTCTTCTTCACCTCTTTGCCAAGGACACACAAGAGGAGCATGAGACCACCACGGATAACGTAGAAGACTCAAACCATGACCCGCACTTCGAGCCCATCGTGTCGCTGCCAGAGCGCGAGGTCAAAACTCTGGAGGAGGACGAGGAGGAGCTCTTCAAAATGTGAGTGCTGCTACGGGATTGTGGGTAAAATAACACAAAAGGTCACGGGTTTGTTCCCAGCTGGAGGATGGTACAGATGTCATAAGGCATCGACTCCACGGCGATTAAAATGAACTTGCTGCCCTTCAGGTGTCCTGAGTAGTGAGTGCAGTGATTTGGGACATGTTCACCCGTCACTGAAGAGTTACTGGACCGGCCTCATTAAAGCCAGATTAGGGTTGGACGATATGACGTGTGTAATACACCATGTATCACACAGCGTTTACGAACGTATCTCCCCGTGCTGTGAAGAAGTATTTCTTCTGTTTTCGTGTATATCTCATAGTACATCGTTTTAGATCTTTAAATGAAATACAACATAAAACGAAGGCAATCTGTTTCAATACAGTTTTCATTTTTTCACCTATCATCCATGTGAAAAACTAATTACCCCCTTAAACTTAAAATCTGGTTGTGCCGCCTTTAGCAGCAATAACTGCCGCCAAACGCTTCTGATAACTGGAGATCAGACTTTCACTTACTTCTAGGACTTACTCCTACACTTTGGATCGTTGTCTTGCTGCATAATCCAGTTACGCTCGAGTTTCAACTTACGGACTAAAGACCGGACATCCTCCTTTAGGATTTTCTGCTAGAGAGCAGAATTCATGTTTCCCTCAATTACTGCACGTTGTCCAGGCCCTGAAGCAGCAGAGCATCCCCACACCATCACACCTCCTCCACCATGCTTGACTGTGTGATCTTTTTGTGGAATTCTGTGTTTGGTTTACTCCAGATGTAACAGGACTCCTGTCTTCCAAACAGTTCCACTTTCCACTCATCAGTCCACAGAACATTCTCCCAAAAGGTTTGAGGTGTGTTTTGGCAAAATTCAGACGAGTCTTAATGTTCTTCTGTGTTAGTAGTGGTTTTCACCTCACCACTCTTCCATGGAGGCCAGTTTTTGCCCAGTGTCTTTCTGATAGTGGAGTCATGAACACTGACCTTTATTGATGTAAGACAGGCCTGTATATACACAAACACAGAAGAAATCGGATATTTTTCACAGCACCGTATCTCCGTCTGAACAGACGGCGTTTCTGGAAGTATCTCCGTCCTCGTGAAGAGCGCTGGATTCAGGAGCAGTATCTGTCTCGTCCTTACACACAAAGTTGTAGTAGTACTAAATAATAACAATAATAATAATAATAACACAAATTAGCTGAATAGTTGGAGCGGAACGTTCCTGTCCTCTGGTGACCGAGTTCAAATATCAGTGTAAATGTCATTACTGTGAGTCCTGTCACCTTTACATTGTAGACTGATTTCACCAAGTGTGTGTGTGTGTGTGTGTGTGTGTGTGTGTGTGTGTGTAGGAGAGCGAAGCTGTACCGCTTTGCGAGCGAGAACGACCCGCCGGAGTGGAAGGAGCGCGGTACAGGAGACGTAAAGCTGCTGCGCCACAAAGAGAAAGGCTCCATCCGCCTGCTGATGAGGAGAGACCGCACGCTCAAAATCTGCGCCAACCACAACAGTGAGTACAGTACACAGCGCTGTATCCTCTCAACGCCGATCGTGTCTGGTGTTAAGTTGCCGTAATGTTGGACACACACACACACACGTGTGTAAATGTGTAGCGGTTTCCAAATTCCTGTTTGCTTTGTTTTCTGAACCAAGATGTTTGTTCATTTAGTGTCATCTGCTGTTTAGCTTTTATTAATTCGTTTTGGTGTGTGTGTGTGCACACGCAGTCATGCCACTGATGGAGCTGAAGCCGAACGCAGGCAGTGACAGGGCCTGGGTGTGGAACACACACGCTGACTTTGCAGATGAAGAACCAAAACCAGAGCTGCTGGCCATCCGCTTTCTCAACGCAGAGAGTGAGTACACACGCACGCACGCGCGCGCGTACACGTCACGGCTCCACTGTACGCTGTTCTAACAGACCCTCAGCAGTCCAAACTCATTGGTTTGTTCTCGTTACAGATGCACAGAAGTTCAAGGTGAAGTTTGACGAATGCAAAGAGGAAGTCCGGAAATCACTCGAAGGTAACACACACACACACACACACACACACACACACACACACAGGTGCAGACTCACTCTGTTTGGGGTCGCCTCCTCCGGCTCGGAACTTTTTCAGTCTGCTACAGTGACATTGCAGAAATGCTCCACACTGTCTCCGCCCCCTGTGGGAGGAGCTACAGAGCGCTCTGCTACACCTGTCATGTAGGTGGTGCTGTTTCTAGGAAAATAACCAGTGATGCCTTTTATGTAATTCATTTTGTGTGTGTTTGTCAGAAGGCGAAAACAAAGCCATCAACGTGGCGGAGAAACTGGAGGAGCTGTCGATCAAGGACAAGAAGACGACGAAGGTGGAGGAGAAGAAAGAGGAAGAGAAGGAGAAGACGGAGGAGGAAAAGAAGGAGGATGAGGAGAAATGAGTGTCGTTTTTCTTCTTCTCCGCCTCCCCCCTCCTCCTCCTCCTCGCAGCACTTCTCTTTTCTACAACAGACTCTGAACACGACATTCGGACACTTAGTCTCTTTATTTTGGGTTCAAAGCTCTTGTTTTTGTTTATAATTTTTTTTTATTTGTCCATCGGAGACCTCGACGTCATTCTTAATCCATTCCTCTCTCTCTCTCTCTCTTTCACACACCTACACACTCTCTCTCGCACTCGTCTGCTTGTGTACGGATCACCTGATCGCCCTGACAGAGGGGGCGGGGCCCGGCTCCGTCCCACGTCAGCTCGTGTTTATTTGGTTTTTCTTTTCCTTTCCTGTACTCGACGCAGAGCGAGCAGGAAGTGAGTTCGGTCGACGGAATGCTGGGGTTCTGAGGGAGAACCCAGGAGGCGAGGGTTCCTGCCTGAGCAGAGGACCTGGAGAGATCAGTGAAGTACCCCGAGGCCTGGCACTGCTCTGTGTGATTATAAACAAATGGAGGAAATAAAGAAAACTTCACTCGAGAGAGAGTGTGTGTGTGTGTGTGTGTGTGTGTGTGTGTGTGTGTGTGTGTGTGTGTGTGTGTGTTGTGCTCAGTGTAGTGTTAAGTCTCTCGGTAATAGTTCTGCAATGAGTATCTTGCTTTTTAAAGTGGTGGGTGGGGCTATGTAGACAAGCGGTGGGGCTTCTGTAAAATTTAATTAGTCTATCAGAAACTTGATCTGGTGACATTAATTGTTTTTGTTCATAGGATTTCTGTAAAACAGCAGCCAGGTGTGAGAGAAGTTCAACTCTTAAACTGCGCTTCAAACCTCCGGTCGTCGTTTCGACATGATGTCTGCACTGCGGAGTTCATGTTGTTTGAGTTTGCATTAGCATGTGATGTGGTACATAATCACTAAATACAGGAGGATGAGTCACTAACTAAAGATTCGTTTGGTTCAATTGTCACGGTTTCTACGACTAAACCGTCGTATCGACGTGGCGTGACGTGCTTCACGGAGAACAGTGTCATCTCTACAGCAAACTTAAATATAAAGCTTATTTATATTAACATAATTAACTAAAGTGAACTAATATAATAGTTTACTGTGAGCTAGCTGGCTAGCAAACCTGGCTGCTGGTTTTAGTTACACAATAAAATGGTTTATTAAATTAAATATGGCTGGTAACTTTAGCTCTCTGCTTAGCGAGCTAGCAGACGTGAGGTGAATGGAGTCTTTCTGAGTGAAAATCCTCAGTCAGGATGTTTGCTAGCTCTTGATTAGCTGATAAAAGTAAATGAAAGCTCCGCCCCTCGGTGATTGATTTTTTTTGTTGTTTTGTTTTGGTTTTGTTCCCTCTCTTTGGAACCTTGACAAATTTGGACATGAAATATAACGTCAGTGTAAGAAGCTGAGTGATGTGCAGACCTGTTGACAAACCACACTGCAGCTAGTCATGCTAATGTGCACCAATTAACCACTTCCTGTTCATTCCACTTATAGATAGAACTAGCTCTGAAACTGAGGAAAGGGTGTGTGTGTGTGTTTCTGTTCATCTTTTACAGCTTAAAAAAGAAAAGGAAATACATCTTTTATTTGAAATGTCACTTACGAATAGATCTCCAGCTGGGTATCATGCAGAAGCCTGAAGTTTATGCTTATAAATGATATTTATACTGAATGAAATAGCATTTCTGTATAACTAATGTGAAGTCAAAAAACATAAACTACTTCAATAATAATAATAATACACAGTCCTGTGAGAAAACTGCTATAACTAGCATCACACTATACAAGCTATACATCACTATCATCAGATATAGCCTGGTATTGATCAGCAGCTCAGGAAAGTGTTTAAAGTGTTCAACAACACATTTGAACATGAATATAAATATGTAGAAATAATTTAAATGATACTAGTACACGTTTAATGTAAACAGTGTTTACTATGAGAACTCGGTGCTTGCCTGAAATCCGTCCGTCTTTAACGTAGGAACCTTTCTTTCTGCTCGTGAGACGACGTTGTTTCCGGCCGGATGAAGATCCGTGACGGAACCCAAACAGCCACGTAGCTGGAGCAGGGAGGAGAGCGTCGGAGCGCCTCGGTATTTACACCGCTTCTCCTCGAACCGTTTACAGAGACAGGTTCATGAAAGTCCTCGGTGTAGCATTACCATGGTGCTGGGTGTAAGAGAGAAGACGGAGAGGACCGGAGTGTGATGTGAGTCAGAGAGGAGTGTGTTCCTGTCACCGCGGGCTCAACACTGTGTGTGTGTGTGTGTGTGAGAGAGAGCTAACGGGCTAACAGGCTAACCCTGCTTAATGGCGGGGTGTGTTCTGAACGCGCTTCTAGTGCACTAGGTAGTGTTAAGGGGCTGTAGTGGTGTGTGTGTAGTGTGTGTAGTGTGTGTGTAGTGTGTGTGTGTAGTGTGTGTGTGTAGTGTGTGTAGTGGTGTGTGTGTGTAGTGTGTGTGTGTGTAGTGAGCCGAAACCGGGAGTAGGGATGAGTTGTTTACTCAGCTGTAGTTTAAACCCCTCGGAGTTACTCAGAACACTGGACAGGCTTCATGTTCATTATCAAGTGTTCTTTAGTTCTCACGGTTTATTATACATGTTATAAAGCGCTTGTTACAGCTGTGGAGTGTGTGTGTGTGTGTGTGAGTGAGAGAGAGAGGATAAACTCGGTGGAGGAAGAGTTATATAGCGTTTATTTACTGTAGTATGTGTTCATTTCCTTCATACATGCAGTGAGACAGGGAGAGAGTGAGACAGCAGAGAGAGTGAGACAGCGGAGACGGTGTCCCTGTTCATGGATGTCGGAGCAGAACTGTACAAACTAGTACAAAGATGGAGAACGGAGCACCAGCAGAGATCAGCAGCACCACCACCACACGGACGAGCGGAGACGGAGAGACGAGCGCGGTGAAATCAGGAGAGGAACCGCACGCTGACGAGAACATCCCCAACGGTGAGGGTGTGTGTGGGGGTGTGTGTGTGTGGGGGGGTGAGGGAGTGCAGCTCTGTCCCGACTCTCAGCTCTATAAATCAGTTCCTCAGTGTGCTGCCTCGCCTCACCTGCTGAACCTGTTCCACAACATCACCTGTAATCTCTGTGAAGTCCTCCAGCTCTGATCATAACCCCCGGAGCAAACACACATACACACACACACACACATACGTATACACACACACACACACACACACACACACACACACCCCTCCGCTCGGACCGTCACTGCACTGTTCCCGGTTAATAAATGTGTAATATCAGTAACACTGCGCAGCGAACATGACTCGTTTACATTTCTTTTATTGTCTTTTATTTGTTTATTCTGTCCTTCTTTCACTTTTTCTTTCATTTCATCTTTCTTTCACGTTTATTCCTGCGTCATCTTTATTCATAATAACTATTTCATTTTGCCCGCTTGCGTTTCTTTTTTGTTTGTTTTGATATCAGTCGTTTTGTACTCTTACTTTTGGTGGTTTTTTTCTTCCACATTTAGGATTTAGTTCTTGATTTTTAAAATTTATTTTATATCTCTTTTTTTTTGGTTTCTTTCTTTCTTGGTTTTCTGTGATTTATTTTTTTTTCTCCCTTCCTTCGTTCTCGCTTTCGTTCATTGTGTGTGTGTGTCTGATCTTCTCCGTTTCCGGTGCAGGTCACGCCGGAGCCGAGCCGCTGGAGAACGGAGAGGTCCGGGGCGAGGCAGGAAATGGCAGCAGCTCCTCTCCCGTGTCACTTCCTGCTGCAGGTGTGGCTTGTTTCCCTGACAGCGTAGAGAAGCCTGAGGGCTCGGCACTGCAGTCGCTCAGACTAAGTATCCCAATGCAGGAGACGGAACTGTGTAAGCACACGACCGTGTCACACTGCCCCGTGACCCCGCCCCCTCCCCCTCCTGCCCCGCCCACTCCCCCACACACTCCGCGTGTGACCGCTCAGGCTGCGCTGACCTCCTAACGCTCTCACGGCCCTCAGTTTTATTTTGGAATCGCTAAGTTATCTGGGTGCTGATCATTTTTGTTTGTTTTTTTCCCCTCAGGGGGTGTGTTTATTTCTGCTCGTGTTAGACGTGTGCTGATGCTGCATTTCTCGTTGTTTATCCAAGTACAGTGTTGGGGGGTATTTTTGCTCACAGGAGACTTATCTGGCAGCGCTGTGTTATTTTAGAATGAGGTGGGGTGAAGGGGCGGGGCTTTAACATGACTGACAGGAGGCTTTCGCACCATTTAACAAAATGGCCGACTGAAATAAAAAGCTTAGAACCGGGGGTACAGAAGATGAGATTACGGTGATAAGAGGTTACTATCAGCACAAGTCTCTCACATCTCTGCACGGCGTGTGTGTGTGTGTGTGTGTGTGTGTGTGTGTGTGTGTGTGTGTGTGTGTGTGTGTGTGAACACTGGATTTGGTCAGAAACACCCGTTAGTGTTGCTGCTGCATGGTTTGAGGAAGATTTTCTCTCTAACACATGCCGACTGACTGAATCCTGCAGCGTCACTACACTGAGAACTTTTCATTTCGTTTGTTGTTTTACTTTCTTTCTTTTACTTCTTTATTTCTTTCATTTGTTCTCCCTTTATCCATGAGTTCATTCTCTTCCTCCGCCATTCTAAAAGCTTTTAACTTTCATCCCTCCATCACATCTCTCTCTCTCTCTCTCTCTCTCTCTCTCTCTCTCTCTCTCTCTCTCTCTCTCTCTCTGTAAGCTGCAGGATTTATTAATCAGGTTAACTGCTAGCTGCTGAGGGGAAACTGACTCCTGGTCGTGTGTGTGTGTGTGTGTGTGTGTGTGTGTGTGTGTGTGTGTAGCGAGTGAGCCGTCTCTGGAGATGGAGAACGAGGAGAAGATCCGCCTGGAGGCTCGGCGGCGTCTGGAGGAGCAGCTAAAGCAGTACCGTGTTCAGAGACACCGGGAGAGGGTGAGACACACACACACACACACTAGCTGTGCTAACGGCTGCCGAGGAACGCCCGGTCACGTGACCAGCTCATGCTAAGGGTCAGGGCGCCATTACTTTTGGTATTTGTCTCAAGCGTTCTTAAACATAGTATATGTGTGTGAGGTAAATTCAGGCTGCGTTAGCTTCTAAAATGTGAACATGCTAACCTTTATTTATTAGCGTTATTAGCAGTGTCGCTAGTGACTCCTGAGATGTATAAAACATGCTAATGCTAACTTCTTCCTACATTAGTAGCGTTGTTCATTAGCAGTGTTACTAGTGATAGCTTCGTATAGCTTAGTGTTCATGCTAACAAAGACACGCATGCTAAGTTCGTTAAATGATGCTAACTGATTCCTGTGTTTGTAGCATCATATTTAAAAAAAAAACATCATTAGCTAAATAAGTTGATAATCTCACACATATTTTTACCTCATGAATTATTTTCCTGAACCATTCTAACTAATCAGCGTTTGTTATCTGAACGTTATTAGCGTTGTTGTGTAAAAACTGAGGGCGGGCTAGCTAGCATACTAACTGACTCTGCCATTTTGTGAGTGCTTGTGTTAATCAGCGTCCTCACGCTGCAGGAGCGTTAGCGGTTAGCACTGTGGAGTAAAAGCACAGGATGTCACACGTTATTAGCGTGATTAGCATTCAACGTGAGTCACTGAGTGACATTTCATCACAGAGTGGGTTTTTTTTTTGTTCCCCTGAAGCGGCTTGCCGATTGTCAATCATCCGATTCAGATAAACGTTCCCGGGATATTTATAGCGCGTTCCTGTCACACAGCGATGTTAATTACACCGTGACAATCTCCTTCAAGTTCTGCTTTAGTCTTGGAATCGGTTGTTTCTATGACAACACACACACTCACACACACGATGGCAATAAGGGCACACACACACATGTTAGCTGTTATAGCTAGCAGTTAGCTTGAGCATATTTGGTCAGGTTTAGCTGCTAAGCTAACTGCTGCAGATGTTCCCTCAGTGCTTCAGTGGTGTGATGAGGTGGTGTTTCTCAGTATGGATGAACCCATGTTTGATTAGCGGTTGGTGCTAAGTGTTATTGCGGTGTAGTTTTTATGCTTCCGGAATGTTCTTCTAGTCATTCATTGACGCGTCTGAGGTAAATGTTGACGTTCCGGATATTTCTGTAACGTTTCCACTGACGCTGCGTCTCACACGTCTGTATAACAGAGTTGCTAACTAGTAATTATTAGCCTCCTTCGTTAGCTAACTCAGCTGCCAAATTTCCTGGTTGCCTAGCAACAGTGTTGAACCATGTGTTTTTGAAAACTCAAAAACTCATTTTTCTATTTCTCTATCTTTCTCTCTCTCTCTTCATCTCTCTCTCTCTCTCCATCTCTCTCTCATCTGTCTCTCTCTCCATCTCTCTCACTCTCTCTCTCTCTTCATCTCTCTCTCTCATCTTTCTCACTCTCTCTCTCTTCATCTGTCTCTCTCTCCATCTCTCTCACTCTCTCTTCATCTCTCTTCATCTCACTCTCTCTTCATCTCTCTCTCTCTCTTCATCTCTCTCTCTCTTCATCTCTCTCTCTCATCTTTCTCACTCTCTCTCTCTTCATCTGTCTCTCTCTCCATCTCTCTCACTCTCTCTTCATCTCTCTTCATCTCACTCTCTCTTCATCTCTCTCTCTCTTCATCTCTCTCTCTCTTCATCTCTCTTCTTCTCTCTCTCTCACTCTCTCCATCTCTCTCTCATCTGTCTCTCTCTTCATCTCTCACTCTCTCTTCATCTTTCTCTCTCTCTTCATCTCTCTTCATCTCCCTCTCTCTCACTCTCTCATCTCTCTCTCTCTCTCTCTCTCTTCATCTCTCTTCATCTCCCTCTCTCTCTCTCTCTTGCCATCTCTCTCGCCATCTCTCTCCATCTCTCTCTCTCTCTCTCCATCTCTCACTCTCTCTCCATCTCTCTCTGTCGCTCTCTCTCTCTCCATCTCTCTCACTCTCTCTCTCTTCATCTCTCTCTCTTCATGTGTGTCTCTCTCTATCTCTCTCTCTCTCTCTCTCTTCATCTCTCTCTCTCTCTTCATCTCTCTCTGTCGCTCTCTCTCTCTCCATCTCTCCATCTCTCTCTCTCTCGCTTCATCTCTCTCTCTCTCTCTGTCTCTGTCTCTCTCAGTCGCATCATCGTTCGTCCCCTAAGTCTCGTCCCTGCAGCACCCTCGACCCAGAGCTCATGCTGCACCCGGACATCTTACCGCGAGCCTCCACCGTCGCCATGACGACAGAGTACTCGTTCCTGCGCACCAGCGTTCCCCGCGGACCCAAACTGGGCAGCCTGGGCATCCCGGCTTCCAAAGACAGGAAGTCCAAATCGTCACGATCCGGAAAGATCCATTCGCTCGCCGACTACAAAACCCCAGACTCCGCCGGCGAGAAAGTTTCACAGTCCGGCGTCTCCGTCTCCGCGGTTTCCGAGATGAACTCCGGCTCTGTCTCCACGCTGTCTGAGGTCAGCACCAGCTCCGTCTCCACACTGTCCGAGACCAGCGTCCTCGGCTCCGAAAATGGCGGCAACGACGGAGCAGTAGAACTGGCTTTAGCGGCTAGCAGGGCTACCGCCGAGAAGGAGGACGTGGTCGTGGGGCAGTACCCCTCACTGAGGGAGGTGCTACAAGCGGCTAATGAGGAGCTGGAGCTGGAGAAGGAAGGCGGGGCCAATGAGGAGCTGGATAGTGAGGGCGGGGCCGAGCCACGCAGCCGCAGGGACAGTTTCTCCAGCACGTACGCACCCATTTCGTTCAATTCAAATATTACACGTGTAAACAGAAACCTCCTGTATGTGTAGGGCTCATTGTGTGTGTGTGTGCGCGCGCGCAGTGTGTCGTACGGGAGCTCAGTGATGGGGAATCATGATGAGCTGCTACAGGTGTTGAAGGAGAAGATGAGACTGGAGGGACAGCTGGAGTCTCTGTCCTCCGAGGCCAGTCAGGTGAGATGACGGATAAAATAAAACGTAGGAGTAAATTCAGCATGTGTCTACCTGAGTGTATCGCTTATAAGGTTAAGCCCCGCCCCTTCCCCTCCCGCAGGCTCTGAAGGAGAAGACGGAGCTGCAGGCGGAGTTAGCTGCGCTGGACGCGCGTCTGCGTGCTCAGTGTGAGGAGACGCGTGTGAGTTCGGAGCGTCAGGCGTCCCTGGCGTCGGAGGTGTCGTCCCTGCGCTCGGAGAGGGGCGGGCTAGAGCAGGTCGTGGCGGAGCTGCGGGGTCACCTGGAGGAGAAGAACGCCGGCCTGGAGTCGCTCTCCAAAGACCTGCAGCTCGCCGAGCAGCAGTACCAGAGACTCGTGGGCAGGGTGGAGGACATGCAGCAGAGCCTGAGCTCTCGAGACACCACGGGTGAGGAGGCAGACATGGATACGCAGTGGGAAGGGGCGGGGCAGGATATACAAATACGCTTGACAATTCTACTTGAACGTTTCATAATAACCAAACCTTTCATTGTAATCGCTGGGTCTCAGTGTTAAGAGTGTGTGTGTGCGTGTGTGTGTGTATCAGTGAGCGAGTTGCGTCAGCAGCTGACCGGACTACACGCACAGCTGCAGCAGGTGGATGCTGAACGCGGCGCTCTGAACTCTCGGCTGCAGACGTCGCAGGCGGAGGTGCAGACGCTGCAGCAGCTGCGCAGTTGGTACCAGCAGCAGCTCGCCATCGCGCAGGAGGCCCGAGTCCGGCTGCAGAGTCAGATGGCCAACATGCAGGTACCTTCTAACATACACACATACATACACACACACACACACACACTCTTTATCCTCTTTAATCCTCCTGTCTTTTTACACACTAGTTGTGTTTATATAATGATGCATTACACCATGTCTCCTCCTCCACCTCTTCATCGCAGGCGGGTCACATGACTCAGATCGGCGTGCTGGAGAACCTGAAGATGGAGAACGTCAGTCTGTCTCACCAGCTCACTGAGACCAAACACCGCTCCATTAAAGAGAAGGAGCGCATCGCTGTCCAGCTGCAGAGCATCGAGGTGAGGCGTGTGGCGTTTACTCCGACATCGCAGCCTGACCTCATACGTAGCTCCGCCCCCAAATCGCTTTCCGTACTGAACGCCGGTTACATTCGTTGTGCTTTTCAAACTTTACCCAAATCTGTACCATCAGAATCCGTATCCGCTCAGTTCCCAAAATCACGACCAGTGATTTCTAAATTCTTTCAACCCCAGCTGCTTCCTGACTGACACGATGACTCCGCCTCCTCTCTGACCACACCTCCTGTCTAGTCCCCCTTCCTCTCCACTCCTTCTCTGACTCCACCTTCTCTCTCACCCTGCCTCCACATCCTGTCTCATTCCCCCTTCTCTACACTCTCCGCCTTCAGTCTGACTCCGCCTCCTCTCTGATAATGTTTCATCCCTAACTCTGCCTACACTCTGTCTGACCCGCCTCCTCTCTGACTCCGCCTCCTCTCTGACTCTGCCCCCTCCAGGCGGACATGTTGACACAGGAAGCAGCCATCCAGCAGATCCATGACGCGAAGTCGATGGTGGAGAGCGACCTGCAGCAGAAACTGGAGGAGTTCGAGGAGGAGCGAGAGCAGCTGCTGAAAGCGGCCAATAAGAGTGCAGCACTCGAGAGGGAGCTAGAAGAGGTATACAAACACACTGCGAACACACTGCGCACACACACACACACGAGTGTGGCGTAACCTGTAGCTTGGTGTCCTCTTCCCGTCTCGTCCAGGTGAGAGTGTCTCTGTCGCAGAAGGAGGCTCAGCTCTCAGCGTTCCAGCGTGAACATGTGGACCTGATGAAGAAGCTGACGGAGACTCAGGACGCTCTGCAGGGCAAGGAGCAGGCGCTGCAGCTGATGGAGGCGCGCTACGAGCAGCTGCAGGCCGAGCTGGTCGAGCTGCAGTCCGACTCCTCTGCCCGAATCGAAGAGCTGCACTTCCTGCGCAACGAAAAGATTGTCCTGGAGGTGGCGCTGCAGGCGGCGCGTGCCGAAAAGAGCCGGCTGAGCGACGGGGCCGAGAAACTCGGACAGGACGTGCTGGACTCGTCCGACGCGCTCGAGCAGCTCAGACAGGAAGTGCAGGTCCAAGCCACGCAGGTGAGTGGGTCAGACCTGAACCATGAGTAAGAAATTCACAAATCAATCAAAATCACTTCCTGTTTTCATTTTCTTTATGTTCTAGATCGAGTCGTTACAGCAGGAGAACGTCTCTCTGAAGAAACAAGCACAGAAGCTGAAGGAGCAGTTCAACCAGCAGAAGGTACGTCTATCAAACACACAAGCCCCTCCCACCAAACAGGCCCCTCCCACCACCACCACCACAGAACCTGTGTCTTGCTCCGTGTCGCCCCCTGCAGGTGATGGTGGAGGCGTACAGGCGAGACGCAGCCTCTAAGGAGCAGCTGATCACGGAGCTGAAGGCGACCAAGAAGCGTCTGCTGTCGGAGGTGAAGGGGCTGAAGGAGGAGGTGCAGCAGGCGGAGCAGGAGAAGAGGAGCGCTGAGCTGGAGCAGCAGCGCCTCCTGCAGGAGGTCCAGAGCGTGCGGCAGCAGATGAGTAGCCTGGAGGAACATCTACAGGAGGTGCAGAGCGAGAGAGACCAGCTCGACACGCAGCTGCAGGTACACACTTTTTTTACACACACTCTTACACACACTTCCTGGTGTTTACCAAGAGACCCTAAGTGTGTGTGTGTTCCTTCTAGTCTGTACAGTTTGACCAGAATCAGCTCTCTGCAGTCACCGAGGAGAACGAGGTCCTGAGGAAGAAGGTGGAGGAGATGCAGAACGAGGCCAAGAAGTGAGTCACATGACCCTTCATCTGTCCGTACAGAAATGCTAACATCTCTAATAATCAGACTTGACATACTATAGCTAGTAACTCTGCTCGTGTTTGTCTGGGTTGCGGTGTCTCAGGGTGATTTCGGAGCAGAAGGTGAGGGTGAAGAGGTTGGGGACGGATTTGACGAGCGCGCAGAAGGAGCTGAAGGTGAAACACAAGGCGTACGAGAACGCCGTGAGCATCCTGAGCCGACGCCTACAGGAAGCGCTGGCAGAGAAGGAGACGGCTGAGGCGGAGCTGGTGAAGCTCCGAGCGCAGGTGGACGAGGGCGGGAACAACCAGGCTCTGCAGGTAACGTCCCGATGAAGTCGGCGTTAATTGTCAGAGGGAGTAACGCAGGCGTGCTGATTTAGCTTGGCGTGTTTTGGTTCCCAGGCGAAGGTGGAGGTCCTGCAGGCAGAGCTGAACACGGTGCTCCAGAGTAAAGCCCTGCTGGAGAAGGAGCTGCAGGAAGTGATCAGTCTGACCAGCGCCGAGCTCGAGGAGTATCAGGAGAAGGTGCTGGAGCTGGAGGACGAGGTCAGCAGAGCTCCGCGTTCTTCCAGGGGTTTAAGTTCTCCCGAGAGTTCCTCTTTAACCGCACTTTTCTCCACGTACAGCTGCAGGAGTCACGCTGCTTTAAGAAGAGAATCCGCCGCTTAGAGGACGCTAACAAGAAGCTGACGCTGGAGCTCGAGCACGAGAAAGGGAAGCTGACCGGCCTCGGGCAGTCCCACAATGCACTGCGGGAGCACGCTAACGTCCTCGAGGCTGCGCTAGCCAAGAGAGAAGCTGACCTGGTCCAGCTCAACCTGCAGGTCGGACAGGCGACACGTTATCTGATCAATCTGTCACCTTTCGTACGAAGGGTTTGTGTTTTTAAAACGCGGCTCTGAATTCCGGTTAAAGGTCCAAGCCGTGCTGAAGAGGAAGGAGGAGGAAGACCAGCAGATGAGGAACCTGGTCCAGACGCTGCAGGCTGCCCTCGAAAACGAGAAGATCAAAGTGAAGGAGCTGAACGAGCAGGTAGGCCACTTCATTACCGTCTGATCTCAGAGCCTCATATAGTGTCTGATCTCACACAACAGTTATAGTTTCATTAGAACCTATTTTTATAAGTGTCTAATCTCAGAGCTTTTAATTAATACGTACCTTATAGTGTCTGATCTCACTTAACAGTTAATTTCATCATAACATATTTTTGTAAGTGTCTAATCTCAACACAAGTCACAGTTTATTAAACCTGTTCTCATTAGCATCTGATCTGAGCCTTCATTATAGTGTCCGATCTCACATAAATCACAATTTCATTAGAACCCCTTTTCATTAGCGTCTAATCTCAGACTGTCGACTTCATACCTTGTAGTTATATTAGCACGCTACGTTATTGTGTCTGATCTCACAGTGCAGAAAAATGCACCTTCACTAGAACCTTTTATTTTGTTGCCGTCTAATCTCAAAGCATTGATTTAATCCGTGTAGCGCTGTGTCTGATCTAACCGAGGAAATGGTTTTCTTTACTGCAGGTATTTTTTATTGGGACCTTACCTCATGTGCATTTATTTTTTTTATACTCCCTCTTTTGTGTCTAATCTTATCGAGTGGATCTGACATAGCGTCTGATGTAGAATTCCAAAATGTTCACTTTCTGTCCAGTTCATCTGATTGTATTTCATTAATAATAACATATTTGTTTGATGTGTACACTTACAGAGATGTACCGTATTATAACGTGTGTGTGTGTGCGTGTGTGCGTGTGTGTGTGTGTGTGTGTGTGTGTGTAGGTGGCCGAGGCGAGGCTGGAGGCGGCTCATAACCGCAGGCATTACCGTGCGGCCGTGCTGGAGCTCAGCGAGATCAGGAAGGAGCTTCAGACCAAAGAGGAGCTGCTGAGAACCCTGCAGGAGGAGGCCAGGAGACTCGAGTACGTCCACACACACACACACACACACACACACACACACACACACACACAGCAGTGAGATTAGACCAGGAGACTCGTGCATGTAGATTAGACTGGTTGTTGTTATTATAATACATCAGGGGTAGGATTAGGGTGATATGATGTGGAATAAATATTGTATCGCGATATTTATAATGGTTGAAGACTCATTTACATACTCATTTACATACTCATTTACATACTGCTGCCTTCTGCTCCGTCTCACTAATGTTCATATATATCACAGCAATGATTTAACAAAGATAAATCAGGCAGCTTTAGGAGTTATTTCATTATAAATACAAAACTGTACGTGTGTGTGTGTGTGTGTGTGTGTGTGAACTGTGTGTCGTGTCTCCTCAGGGCTCAGGACGCTGAGCGCTCTCAGGACGTTTCCCGCTTCGAGGCCGAGCTGGCCGAGGCGCGCACACAGCTGCAGATCTTGCAGAAACAGCTGGATGACGAGCTCGACAAGCAACCGCTCACTAACCAAGAGGTACACACACGCACACGCGCACACACACACACACAGTTTTATTTTCATAAATTAATCACTCGTACACCTACTCTGTTTAGCTCTGTTGATATTCCTGCAGTCACTGGAGGGTGTGTGTGTGTGTGTGTGTGTGTGTGTGTGTGTGTGTGTGTGTGTGTGTGTGTGTGTGTAGGTGGAGGATCTGAAGTGGGAGGTGGAGCAGAAGCAGCGGGAGCTTGATGCACACCGCCACCAGCTGGAACTCTCTGAGAAGTGCAACCAGAAAGAGCTGGACACAATGCAGGAAACACTGCAGGTCTCTCTCTCTCTCTCACACACACACATACTCACACACATATGTATATGGCTACAGAGAGATAGACAGACTGTCAGATAGACAGACAGGTGGACACACACACACACACACACACACACACACACACACACACACAGGCTCAAAACCTTTTGTTGAGTAACCGAGGATTTCAGGATATTGCTTCCTTTGTCAGTGCCTGTCTAACCGCGTGTGTGTGTGTGTGTGTGTGTGTGTGTGCGCGTGCAGAGGGTGCGGGTGGAGCTGGAGATGGTGCAGGAGGAGCTGAACGGCACCAAGAAGGATAAGTTTGTTCTGCAGGCGAAGGTGGGCGAGCTGAGGAACAGCATGAAGAGCCTGCTGCAGCAGAACACGCAGCTCAAACAGGAGCTCAAACGCACACGCAAGGTCAGGACACTGTGTGTGTGTGTGTGTGTGTGTGTGTGTGTGTGCGCGCGTGTGTGCGTGTGTGTGTGTATCGGAGTGCTACGTCCTTCATGAGTGCCAAAACTTTTGAAACAGTCCCCTGTAACCCGTTTGTTCCTCAGCAGCAGCGGATGGAGGTGAAGTGTGACTCCGCCCCTCTGACGCCGGTGAAGATTCCGGATTGTCCGGTTCCTGCGTCGCTATTGGACGAGCTGCTGAAACCGGCCGCCTCGGTCAACAAGGAGCCGCTCAACAACCTGCACAACTGCTTACGACAGCTCAAGTACACACACACACACACACACACACTCACACACTCACACACTCACACACTCACACACGTCACGTTAGATCACATCCATCATCTCCTTGTCTGTGTCTCCAGGGAGGAGATGGACAGTCTTCAGAAGCAGATGGAGGAGCACACGGTCACCGTGGCGACATGGGTCACGGCGGAGGAGGAGCTTCAGAGACTCGGTATCCACGACGATGGAAGCTTGTCCAATAAGGAAGAGGAAACGCAGCCCGAGGAGACGGCGTCTTTGTGAGAGGGACACGTTTCATCCCGACGCGCACTTTTTAAGGACCGGTTTTATTTTTATTTTTTTTCCTTTATCAGACGCCCATATTTGTTCGTGTCACTTTTATGTCTTTGTTGTTGGACCTAGTGCTTTATTTGTTTGTGTTATGTGTGTGTGTGTGTGTGTGTGTTTTTTTTCTTATTTAATGGTGTCTTTTATTTATCTGGTGGAAAGTTGGAGGACTGTTGCTAGAATTCACCAAAAAAAATTAAAAAAAAATCATCATCATACCATGGGGTTCAGCGCTCGGACACGTCGGCATTAGCGTTCCCTTCGGGACTAGGCTGCCTGAGTAGGATGGAACTTCTGCTCGGGTGCGACGGAATAATATCGTGAAACCGTGATGAGTCGACGTGATTGATTGGACTCGCCCGGTCCGGTTCTGATCCGATCGCGCCCGTTCAAACGCGTCGGAGCGAAATCGACTTAGCGGCGATGCTGTTTGCGGGTCATCGACGCCCGCCTGTCCCTGAGATGTTGCCACAGTATTAGTCCGAGTCCGAGTGTTGGCGCGGGTCGGGGATTAAAGGGCTGAACAAAGCGTAAAAGCACCGTATCCATGACGACGGGAGCTCGTCCGATAACGAAGAGGAAACCCGGGCGTGGCGAGACGGCGTCTTTTGGAAATGTCTGTCAGTGTGAGGACCGCTTTTATTTTGTTTCGTTTATTTATTAGATTATTTACAGCTTTTATTGTTTCATTTCGGTTTGTCGGACGCCCATAGATGGTCGTGTCCCGTACACGCCGTACCACGTGGGTGAGGAATTAAAGGGCTGTAAAGTGCAAAAGCACCGGTTCCAGAAAAACCCCAAACTTTCCTCCCTCCCCGCAGTCGTGTTTCAGACTCGTCTGAAGCCCCGCCCTGAAGCCCCGCCCTCAGGGAAAGTCACCCCGGCGATGCTCTCCTCACAACGCAACACTGTGCTGAAAGTTACAGGGTCGAGTCTCACTGGTGTTTCCCTTTCATTCTTTTCTTTCTGCCTCTCCATCCTCCTTTTCCATCCCTTCATTCCTTCTCTCTTTCAGTTCGCTGAATTGCTGACACGCCCGCTTCAGTTCGCGCTGTAAAACCCGCCCACTTCTCAGCTCGTGAGAGAAATTTAGCGTCTCTAAACGTGAGAGAAATACAGCGTAAAGGGGGAATAAAACCCGAGCGCTTTAAAGTGTGCCGTAAATCCGCTCTCCGGGATCGTGCCTACGTCTCGGAAACGTCTCGGAATCCCATAATGCAATTCACTGACTGTAATCGAGTGATTTTCTGAGTCTCCAGCGTCAGAATGTTTATAGCTGCTATAACGTAAGCGAGAACTGACATCAGACGTGACTGTAGACAGACGAAACAGCGCGTCGTTCTTTTCCTAACAGAAGCGTGTAAGGGTGAGTTGCTGTGGTGTAAGAGGAATAAAACCCTCCGCTTCATCACGCAGCACACCGCCGTCCATCCTTTCCCTGGAGCGGCACCACACGCTGCGCTTTATTCCTTCGTTTATAGCGAGCATGACGCTGATAAACTCGGATATATATATCGGATATATATATCTATCAGCTGCAGCGTCACTTTAAAGCTATGGAGTGTAAATTTGATTCCTTGTTAAGCTTTAAAAAAAAAGAATAAATAAATAGCGTATGAACTTGCAGTCTTCTTATTTCTGCACGTTTTAGTGTCGTGGTGTTTTTGTTTTCTCGGTTCGGTTTGTTCCGCCTCCTCGGGCGTGCCGCAGGAGGAAACCCGCTGATCTGCGTACGACGTGACGTTCGGACTCGCAGGGACGAGAGCGCACGTCTTCACGTCTCCACCCACTCGTATCTGACACGCAATAAGTCGAATCCTGGTGGGACGTGGAGTAACGCCGTTTTACGATTCCTGGTGTGGACGGTCTCTCCGGCGCGGTGCGACGTCTCGCTTCGTTTAACGCCAAAATGTTACTTCACTGTTTTGTTGAATTCAAAAAATAAATAAGGAAGACAGAAAGTAATAACCGTCATGTTTGGGGGGGAAATCAATAATTTTGTTATTGTCGCTGTTTGTTGAACGTGCCGTAACTGACGAGTGTAAATGTGTGTGTGACGGTGTGTGTGACGGTGTGTGTGTGAGAGAGAGAGATGTATTTCACTGCACCTTTTTTTCCTGGTTGAAATTTTTAAAGACTACTTGTCCTGGCTGCGATTGAGACCCGGACCGAATACATTTGGGAAACGCACCAGTTGGAGTCACGTCACTCATTTCTACAGTTTTGTCTTTACATTACACTCTTCTCTTCTCTCCTTTACTTTCAAATCCAGAAACACACACTCGTTCTGACGGCTCCTTCTCTAACAAGCTCTGGGTTGTTGTTTTTTTGTTTTCAGGAACATGTGTTGATATTGAGATCATGTGACTTCTGATAGAAACGAATCGCATTGATTTCTCAGTGGGGGGGGGGGGGGGGTGAATACTTTTGTGGTGTCTGAAGCGCTTAGCATTCTCCATCAAAAGGTACCGGTGTGCTGGTGGCTCAGCTGTTCTCCAGTCAGGCGCGGGTCGTTCCACTGGCTGAGGGCAGGACGGGGGCGTCCTGGTGCTGGGGGTCCGTGTCCTTTACAGGAGGCTCGGTCCAGGTGAGATGTGCGAGCCTCAGACAGAACGCAGTGAAGTGCCTTCATGGAGTTCAGGGTCAGTCCGTGAGTGAGTGAGTGAAATCCCATGTGGACAGAGCCATCGCTTCCTTTTTATTATATATATTCTCTTTTTTTTACATTTAAAGGTGCATTATGCAATATTTCAAACAGTATGTAAAATATTATACAGTGGGTATAAAAGTTTACACCCCCCTGTTGAAATAGCCGGTTTTTGTGATGTAAAATAATGAATCGTATCGGAACCTTTCCTACCTGTTAATTAAAGTGAAGAACAATAAGGATGATTTTCGGGGGAACCGTGTGCACGTGTGCGCGCCCCTAAACTAATACTCTGCTGCAGCAGCTTTCGATTCTCTCCCAGCGTCCAGTGCTCGTGGGTCGGAGTCCGTCAGTGTGGCGCGTCTTCACTCAGCAGTATTCTACCATTCTTCATTCTCTCTGTCAGATGGGCGGGGCATGTCCTGTACTCCGTCCTCTTCGGGTCACCACACACATCTCGGATTGGATTTAGGTCTGGACTCGGACCGGACCGGTCCAGAACCTCGAGCGTGTTTAGGTGAAGCGGTTGCTTTGTTGATCTGGAGGTGAAAGGTGAAAGTCCTCTTCATCTGAAGGGTTTCAGCAGAAGACGTGGGGTTTTGTTCCAGAATCGTCTGGTATTTGGAGCTGTTTATTTTTCCCTCCAGATCCAGCTGAAGATCTCTCCGCAGCCTCTCGGATCGGTTTTCTCCTGATCTTCTCATCGGTTTTAGAGGGACGTCCTGTTCTTAGTAGTGTCCCTGTCGTGCCGTATCCTCTCCACGTGTTGATGATTATCTGTACAGTGCTCCAGGGTATATCCCACGCCCTGGACAGTTTTCTGTAAGCCTCTCCTGATTGATATTTTTCAGTAACGAGATCCCATACCTGCTCTGTAAGATCTCCGAGGCGCAGGGCTTTTCCAGTTAAATGTTCCCAATTCTAAAAGGGTGTGCACACTTATGCAAGCTGAGTACTGGGAGCGTTGTGTTTTTATTTCTGGGTGTTTGTCACCTGATATTTATATGTTGTAGAAAATGTTCTGACTTGATTTCACTTAGTTTCATGTTTTTTACATCACAAAAACCTGCCATAGTAACAGAGACCTCCGGAAAAATAGTTGTTGAAGCTCATCAGGCTGGAAAAGGTAACAAAACCATCTCCTCCAACCTACAGTCAGACAGATTGTGTACAAATGGAGGAAATTCAAGACCATTATCACTCTCCAGGAGTGGAGACCAATAACGATCACTCCTAGAGCAAGACGTGTAATAGTCCGTGAGGTCACGAAGGAACCCAGGGTCACTTCTAAGCAACTAGACGTTTAACTGCAGTTATTGCTGCACAAGGGGCTCACCCCAGACACTGAAAGCAAAGGTTCGCTCACAGAGATGTAATATTGAATCATTTTCCTCAATAAATAAATGACTGAGTATAATATTTTAGTCTCATTTGTTTAATTGGGTTCTCTTCATCTGCGTTTAGGACTCGTGTGAAAATTTGATGACGTGTTCGGTCATATTTATACAAAACTTTTACGCATCACTGTACTATCTTCAACAACATGATTTATTATGTGAAGCTGTCATTCAAACAGTTTTGTACAGATTTTGTTTACAGACCTGTCCGGGAGTAATGTTGCTAATTCTGTGTCCAGCTTCATGTTCTTTATAAATGATTCCAACTTGGAAAAGCACTGACAGGATTTATTTTGGTTTGGTTTTAATTTGAGTTTATTGTTGTTTTTTAGGGTTTTTTTTCTTTCTTTTCACTCGAAGGAGAATTATCGGGCTGTACCGGGGTGCCTACTGATTTCAGACTTGGGTGGGGGCGGACTTGAAGGATGTTAGGGTGGGTCTATAAAATGACTGACAGGCGCCCCATACAAACAAGCGCACATTTTGGGCTGTAATGTAGATTTATTATTGTTTTTTTTTTCTTTCTCAGGCGTATAATACACTTGAGCTGAGGCCATGGCTAAAACCGATATTTTTATATAAATAAAGAGTACCTTTAATGCCGATTCAAGATGAGTTTGGTGTAATGACGAGCCGCGACCAGAGGAGGCGCAGGTGGCTCTTAACGCGAAAACATAACGAAGAAGAAGCTTCCGGAAGTGAGCGTGTGTGCGCTAAGCGTGCTTCCCTGTCAGTTTAAACCGGGTAGCTTCTCAGGCGAGTGAAAACCTGTTTTTCTGGATTTTAGCGTATTACTTCGTACTGAACCGGGTTTGTGGATGCAGCGGGAGGAAATTCTGAGGATTTTACCGCCACGTTTTAGAACACACGAAATAAAGCGCTGCTAAATGTGGTGTCCAAGGTAACGGGTGTAATTTTAATACGAGTTCGCTAACGGACCCAGAGGACTTCCGGAGGAAAGGTGAGCTCTACCGTGGCGCTTCATTTGTGCGCGAACGTGCAATCTTATGAAAGATTTTTACTGTTTCAAAAGATAATGCTTTGAATCGGATAAACCGCCGCTCGAGCTCGCGACACGCGGTGTGCGCATGCGCAGGACTGCCGAAAGCGAAGCGTGTGCACTGCGCATGCGCGGGGCCGCTTGTAAACAATGCGCGTCTCAGTGTGTCCTTATTGCATTGTGCGTCCTTTCTGAGCAGCTGCGGCGCGCATCGGACCCGGATGTGTTTGTCCGTCGTGCAGCACAGGAGCTGGATTTAATCCGGCCTGAACGGTGAGTAACGCTCACAGGGCCGCCGATCAGCCGGCACCGTCACCTCCACGCGCACAAAAGCGCTGTTTGACGTTACTCTGGGTGTGACACGTCTGTCTGGCTGTGCCGTCCTGAACTTCTCACACGTCTGACACTCATGCAGCTCCTCTCACACGTCTGTCTGATCTCACACGTCTTCTCATGGACATCTGCAGCAGATGGTCCACAGTGTGCATTGTACACGAGGTCCATCAGTCTGTTTACATTCACACTAAAGGTTCCAGGAGTACTCTGGCATCTTATCTCCTTCATCTCTCTCCACTGCATCAGAGAGAGAGAGAGAGAGAGAGAGAGAGAGAGAGAGAGATTGGCTCGGACAGGAATCCCGACACGTTTCCTTGCTCTGAGGAAAAGCAGCAGCTGTGTACTCCTGTTAAATAAAGCCGTGAAGACGCCAGAGAAAGTTCTTATTGTGTGTCCAACAGTACAAAGTAGTTCTGGTTTCTTTACACGTTCATGAAGGCTTTTTGGTGTCGTTGGTACCCAGAACCATAAATTCCTCCCTGTGAAAAAGTAGTTCCATCTCTCCAACCGAAACGCGTGGAAGCGTGCGTACAAAAATGTGTTTCTTATAAAACAGCCGCCTTTAACCGATTTCCTTTTCTCAGCAGCATGGAGGCCGCTCTGACTCGGCTGAAGTCTCTGAGTGCCGACGAGCTCAGGGAGGAGATCCTCAAAGCGAACCTGAAGTGCGGCCCCATCACGGCCACCACGCGCGCCGTGTTCGAGCGCAAACTCGCCCGCGCCCTCGTCGGGAACGCCGGACTCTCCGCTCCGGAACCCGGAGGCTCGGCCGCCGCCCCGGCCGAAGAGGGGGAGGTCGGGTACCATCTCGGTCTCAACCCGCCTGAGGAGGAGCCACTGAGCGAGAAGAGCATGTCTCCGTCACGGCATGACGTCCAGACGCCGAACAGGACGCCTCAGACCACGCCCACGCTCTACTACGGGGTGTGTCCGCTGTGGGAGGACGTGTTGGCCAGAAACGGTGAGACCTCAACCTCAGTGTTCATCGCTGTTTAAAAAATGGCCGACACGTTGAGTCAGAATGCAGCTTCAACACACGTGAGAAGGGTGGAACTTGATCATAAACCACGTGTACGATGTATGATTATAGAGAGATTCGTAACGAGGGGTTACCGTGTGCTGCAGAAAGGGTTCACGTGTACGATGTATGATTATAGAGAGATTCGTAACGAGGGGTTACCGTGTGCTGCAGAAAGGGTTCACGTGTACGATGTTTGATTATAGAGAGATTCGTAACGAGGGGTTACCGTGTGCTGCAGAAAGGGTTCACGTGTACGATGTATGATTATAGAGAGATTCGTAACGAGGGGTTACCGTGTGCTGCAGAAAGGGTTCACGTGTACGATGTATGATTATAGAGAGATTCGTAACGAGGGGTTACCGTGTGCTGCAGAAAGGGTTCACGTGTACGATGTATGATTATAGAGAGATTCGTAACGAGGGGTTACCGTGTGCTGCAGAAAGGGTTCACGTGTACGATGTTTGATTATAGAGAGATTCGTAACGAGGGGTTACCGTGTGCTGCAGAAAGGGTTCACGTGTACGATGTATGATTATAGAGAGATTCGTAACGAGGGGTTACCGTGTGCTGCAGAAAGGGTTCACGTGTACGATGTTTGATTATAGAGAGATTCGTAACGAGGGGTTACCGTGTGCTGCAGAAAGGGTTCACGTGTACGATGTATGATTATAGAGAGATTCGTAACGAGGGGTTACCGTGTGCTGCAGAAAGGGTTCACGTGTACGATGTATGATTATAGAGAGATTCGTAACGAGGGGTTACCGTGTGCTGCAGAAAGGGTTCACGTGTACGATGTTTGATTATAGAGAGATTCGTAACGAGGGGTTACCGTGTGCTGCAGAAAGGGTTCACGTGTACGATGTATGATTATAGAGAGATTCGTAACGAGGGGTTACCGTGTGCTGCAGAAAGGGTTCACGTGTACGATGTATGATTATAGAGAGATTCATAACGAGGGGTTACCGTGTGCTGCAGAAAGGGTTCACGTGTACGATGTTTGATTATAGAGAGATTCGTAACGAGGGGTTACCGTGTGCTGCAGAAAGGGTTCACGTGTACGATGTATGATTATAGAGAGATTCGTAACGAGGGGTTACCGTGTGCTGCAGAAAGGGTTCACGTGTACGATGTTTGATTATAGAGAGATTCGTAACGAGGGGTTACCGTGTGCTGCAGAAAGGGTTCACGTGTACGATGTATGATTATAGAGAGATTCGTAACGAGGGGTTACCGTGTGCTGCAGAAAGGGTTCACGTGTACGATGTTTGATTATAGAGAGATTCGTAACGAGGGGTTACCGTGTGCTGCAGAAAGGGTTCACGTGTACGATGTATGATTATAGAGAGATTCATAACGAGGGGTTACCGTGTGCTGCAGAAAGGGTTCACGTGTATGATGTTTGATTATAGAGAGATTCGTAACGAGGGGTTACCGTGTGCTGCAGAAAGGGTTCACGTGTATGATGTTTAATTATAGAGAGATTCATAACGAGGGGTTACTGTGTGCTGCAGAAAGGGTTCACGTGTATGATGTTTAATTATAGAGAGATTCATAACGAGGGGTTACTGTGTGCTGCAGAAAAGGTTCACGTGTACATGGATAAGAAGGAGGCTCTGCAGGCGGTGAAGATGATGAAGGGCGCTCGCTTCAAGGCCTTCTCTACTCGAGAGGATGCTGAGAAGTTCGCCAAGGGACTCTGTGATTACTTCCCCTCCCCGAGCAAGTGCGCCCCCTGCGTGTCGCCCGTGAAGACTGCCCTCGTCTTCGGCAAAGGTGAGACGCACTTCCTGTTCCTTCACACACGACTTCTTTCCAGCATCCAATACCAACCTCTCTCTCTCTCTCTGTCTGTCTGTCTGTCTCTCTGTCTGTCTGTCCATCAGAGGGCTCGTCTCTGGCGGAGACGGACGGGACGAACCGGGAAAAGGCGAACAGCTTCAAGAGTCCTCGTCCTCAGGACCTGACGGCGAGGCTGCGAGTGTGTGTGGAGCGAGGTGACGAGGTTGCCTTCACCGAGCTGGTGTGGAGCAACCCGCGCTACCTCATCGGCTCCGGAGACAACCCCACCGTGCTGCAGGTCAGAGCGCGCTGCGTAATCAACACGCTCCTCGCCGTATTCGCCGCCTTAGTGTGTCGGCTGTTTTTATTACACGTATTGAATCTGTCTCTAAGTCCGTTACCGTTACGGTGGAGCTCGGAGGGACCCGTCTCTTTAGGTACCATTACGGTGGAGCTCGGAGGGACCCGTCTCTTTAGGTACCGTTACGGTGGAGATCGGAGGGACCCGTCTCTTTAGGTACCGTTACGGTGGAGCTCGGAGGGACCCGTCTCTTTAGGTACCGTTACGGTGGAGATCGGAGGGACCCGTCTCTTTAGGTACCGTTACGGTGGAGATCGGAGGGACCCGTCTCTTTAGGTACCGTTACGGTGGAGCTCGGAGGGACCCGTCTCTTTAGGTACCGTTACGGTGGAGATCGGAGGGACCCGTCTCTTTAGGTACCGTTACGGTGGAGCTCGGAGGGACCCGTCTCTTTAGGTACCGTTACGGTGGAGATCGGAGGGACCCGTCTCTTTAGGTACCGTTACGGTGGAGCTCGGAGGGACCCGTCTCTTTAGGTACCGTTACGGTGGAGCTCGGAGGGACCCGTCTCTTTAGGTACCGTTACGGTGGAGCTCGGAGGGACCCGTCTCTTTAGGTACCGTTACGGTGGAGCTGAACGGTGGAGCTGAACGGCGGGTTTTGGAAACTCGGCAGAGCTGCTGCGTGGTGTTGACCTCGGCCACTGGAAGTGCTGGTGGGAAATGTCAGATGTTGCGGTCCTCTAGTTCCTGGCATGGCGGACCTCTCTGTTTGTGAGAGCCAACAGCTGGGGGTTTCATCTATTTTTAGACGGGTGATATGATAAGTTTACTGACTTGACTGCGAGCCCAGTTGTGCCAACCTGTGGGCATTTTAGCTTAGCTTAGCTTCTCTGCAGTAGCGAGGGTCCACCTGGGTGTGGGAACGTCTCAGCTGTTTCTTCAGTACGTGGAAGCACCTCGGACCTCACAGCAGCAGCATCCTGCTGGATACTGGGGTAGTTTCTTACATGGTTTTACGTGTGTGTGTGTGGGTGTGTGTGTGTGTGTGTGTTGTAGGAGGGCTGCAGGTATAATGTGATGCACGTTGCAGCGAAGGAGAACCAGGCGGGCGTGGCTCAGCTGCTGCTCGACACGCTGGAGAATCCGGACTTCATGCGCCTCATGTATCCCGACGATACGGAGAGCATGCTGCACCAGCGCATCCGCTACATCGTGGACCTGTACCTCAACACGCCCGATAAAGCCGTGAGTCGTGATGCGTGACGTCAGCGTCGGTGTGTGTGTGTGTGTGTGTGTGTGTGTTTTAAACGTGGTTTGTTGTGTGTTCAGTGCTTCGAGACTCCGCTACACTTTGCGTGTAAGTTCGGTTGTGCGGCCGTGGTGAACGTCCTCTGCTCTCATCCCCACATCGACAAACACAGGAAGAACAAATACGACCAGCGACCCTGCGAGGTGCGTTTACCCACAGTGCTTTGCGGCCTGTAGAACACGGTTGTGTGTGTGAAACATGGCTTTGTTGTACCTGCTGCAGTCTTCTAGTCGTGTCTCTAATTCCAGATTATTTGTGAGCGAATGAAGGAAAAAAACAAAATCCCAGACATCAAGCAGAAGATCACGGAGTATCTGGAAGGTGATCGTTTATTTATTTTAATTTTCACCTTTTCACAGCATAACTGATTAGAGTTTGTTTGTTTGTTTATTTATTTATTTATGTATGTATTCAAACACGTGACTGTTTTGATGACGTTCCTGAGCCTGTTTCTGATTGGTCGTAGACCGGTGTTACGTGCCCCTCCTCCGAGCAGCCGATAACTCCGCCCAGCCCGTGATCGGCGCCCGCTGGTCACCTGAGCCGATGGAACACCGCTCACTGCAATTACCCAGAAGCCCCCGGGAACCCGTGATGGCGGTGAGGGCCTTCGCCGGCCCCCTGAGCCCCTCTAAAGTGAGTCGAGTCACAATCTCTCAGTCATTCTCTCTTTGTCTTTACCTCTGCACAGTTACGTCTCTTTGCTTTTTGCGTGTCACAAAGATCTCAGCGTTACAGCGCTGTGTGTATATTTGCGTCTGTCAGGCGGACGAGTTCAGGCGTGTGTGGAAGACGCCCCCTAGAGAGCGGGCGGAGCATTTCCACCACATCCTCAAGTCGGACCCCGAGCGTGGAGCGGAGCGAGTCGGCAGGTCAGTGTGGAGAGAGCCATCGTGTGTGTGTGTACTCGTACAGTTAACCTCACCGCACTGTGTGTGTGTGTGTGTGTCACCTGTAGAGACCTGGCGCATGAGCTGGGCCACCCCTGGGCTGAGTACTGGGATTTCTTGGACAGTTTTGTGGACTTGGTGTCAGTAGAGGGTCTGTGGCGATTGGAGGAGTTCCTGAGCAAGAAGGACTTCAGTGAGCGCGCTCGAGACCAGGCTGGAGAACTCAATAACAGCAACAAGTTCAGAACTCCGTCCCCGGGTAAAGAGAACACACACACACACACACACACACACACACACACACACACACACACACACAGACGCTGGAGAGATGTAGGTGTACTATAGGTGCAGGTGGAGGAAGGTGTTTTGTGCTTGCACGTGTGTGTGACGTGTGTGCGTGTGAAAACGTTTCAGGAAAGCAGAAGTTGTTCAGTAACTCGGTGTCGGTCGGAGCGTTCCTGGACGAGACCGATATCTCGCTGGAGGAGATCAAGAACCGACAGAACGCGGCGCTCACCAGCATCTCGTCCTCCTCCGCTTCCTCCTCTTCCTCCTCTGCCTCCTGCTGCTCTAAAGACGACCTGGGTGGGCGGGGCTTCCACATCCTGCCTGTCTCACAAGACTCCGCCCTGATTGAGCCACGAAACCCCGCCTCTTCCTGCCCGCCATCGCCCATCTCCAACCTGATGGCGGAGTTCGAGCGTATGACGCTGCGCGAGCACCCGGTGGGAGGTGAACAGGAAGGGGCGGAGCTTTCGAGCACGAGTTCGGACGAGTACTTCCTGGCGCAGGAGGGCATGGAGGAGGAGGAGCAGAGAGCGAGGACTCGATTGGGATCAAACAGCGAGCGATTGCTCTGTTCGCGCTCCAGATCATGGGATCACACAAGCTCCGCCTCCTCCTCCACCTCTGGATCTTATAGATCATTGGAGCGGTCGAATGACCTCATCCTGACCACGCCCCCTCGAATCAGGAAAGGGCTGTTCATTGAGGGGTGAGTCAGCCAGCCGTGGGCGTTGTGTTGTGTTGTGTTGTGAGTTAGTGTGTTTGACGTTGGCGTTGTTCTCCTGCGTGTCTCCACACAGAGACGCTCCCTCCAGACTGGACCGTGATGTTTTTGCTGCAGTGGGAGGAGTCGAAATCGACCCGCTCAAATATCCCAGCATTCACAAGTGGAAAAGCACCATCGAGTCGTACACCAGCGCAGAGATGCGGAGGTGTGTATGTCGGCCACGCCCCCTACACTGCCTACACACATGGGCACTGAGTGTGAGAGCAGCTCACCACCATGCTAACTAGCTGTTACCATGCTAACTAGCGGTTACCATTAAGTAGCTACCACCACGCTAACTAGCTACCACCATGCTAGCTAGCTACCACCACGCTAACTAGCTACTACCATTAACTAGCTACCACCACACTAACTAGCCGTTACCACGCTAACTAGCCGTTACCACGCTAACTAGCCGTTACCACGCTAACTAGCTACCACCACGCTAACTAGCTGTTACCATGCTAACTAGCTACCACCATGCTAACTAGCTACCACCATGCTAACTAGCTACTAGGGATGTCACGATACCAAAAATCTAGTAGTCGGTACTGATACCACCAAAAGTACACGATACTCCATACCGAAGTCGATACCACGGCGTGGTTTAAAGATAAATAAATAAATAAGTAAATAAATAAATAAATTGAGAGAGAGAGAGAGAGGGGTGGGGGTATTTTAGTTATCAAACACTGTCTGACAATGACTAATAAAACAGTGCTAAGTGTTAATAACAAGTGCTAAGATACACACACACACACACACACTCCTTATACTCTGAATGCAGCATTAGTTTAAATTCACTGATCTGGTGTCAGGACAGAGAGATTTATTAAAAGCATGAACAGGTGAATAGTTATTAGTGACACTACTGCATGTATCTGACAGGACCCGGGCTGAATGGAGATGCATGGTGGCCATTAGGAGGTGGTTTATAACACTGCAGTGTGTTAGCGTCGTTAACAAACAACTGGCTATCGTTAACATTACATGGAGAGTAACGTTAGCTGGTTTATGTTAGCATGTGTTAGCGTGTGGTGTGTGTGTGTGTGTGTTGCAGTTGGCAGACTCCAGCTGTGTTAAAGACTCACTCCAGATTCCAGTCTTTGACTCCCGGTTCTCCTGTGAGTCGTTACAGTCCGGCCCGACACGCCTACTCGCCGGACTGCACCAGTCCCGGACGCTACAGCCCCGCCCACTGCAGCTACAGCCCCGCCCATACCAGTTACATCCAGCGCATCCGGCTCAAGCACTTAGGAGACTCGCCGATTTAACAAACGCTTGGCGTGGACTCTGTGTCCCGGCGTCTGTCCATCTCAGACACACGGAGCTCCACCGCTGCAGCAGAACTGTACTGCGGGAAAAAAACGTTTAGAGTGAACAGAACTGGTACGCTGTAGTGTATATTTTTAAACCGTTGTCCTTTTCTTATATATATATATATATATATGTGTGTGTGCGCGTATGTACATGTACGTATGGGTGTGGATTTGTATCCGTAATTATTTATGGGTGATGCAGAAATATTTAAATTCACACGGTATTCTGACCTGTTAGAGAAATCTAGCTGAATAAAGGAAAATAATGAATGAATGAATGAATGAATGATGCGGTGTAACTCAGTAGCACAACCTTCTGTGGAGAAGAAACGGGACCGTTCCTGGTGCTGGTGTCCTCCTGGTCCCTCACAGCGCCTCCTGCTGGTCAATAACTGGAGCACTGTCTTACGGAGTTCTATTTCAGTTCAGTAATAAATGTTGCTTACTCGTAAGCGTGGTGTATTTCGACACGCACAGTAAAGACCATCATCGTTTACATCACACATCAACACGCACAATATTGTTGTAGTGGAGGGGCGTGGCCTGTGGTAGGGGGCGGGGTTATCAAAACCAGCACATTCTTTGTTCAGAGTGTAAACAGCACAACGAATCACACACCCGTGACTCTACTTCTTTTTCTTCCTTCTTTTTTTCCAGCAGTAGGCCACGTCTAATCCCGTCACACAGGAAAAGCACATTTTAATTACAGGTCTTTTATTATTATTATTATTATTATTTAGGTGTGGTCCTGAGCTTCGTTAGTGCCTTTTTGATGTTGAACACACACACACACACTCGGAGCATGTTTCTGTGGAGAATAAGAGACTGTAGTGAATGGGTGTGTGTGTGCGCGAGTGAGAGACGCTTGTTATTTTAATTCTCGTGTACGTTCTCACCCTGTTGCATGACTCGCCCTGTTTTATCTCTCGGCAGAGGAGAAAAGTTCTTTGATGTACTACTGAGGAACAGAAATAAAGTGCGCAGCATCTCATTAAACCGATGGTAATGTCTTCATTCAGATGGAGTGTGTGGTCACTGCGTGCCAGGGCGTTGGTTCCGGAGGTCGAGACGCACGCAGTAACACAAGTTTGGTCTGAATATCTCGCTCCTGATCTGAGATCTGAGGCGTGAATTCCACACTGATTACAGTCACTATAATGTACAGGTGGGTCTGGGTCTGATTTCAGATTAAAGTCGTACGGTAGAGGAATCCAGACTGAAATGTGCAGAAGAGGAAGACGAATGGAACGTTCGAGACGTTAACGTGAATTAAACACACACACACACACACACTGCTGAATCTGAAGTTAGAATTTAATTGAAGTCACAACAAAGAAAACTGCAACAAAGTGTCCAGACATGACTGATCCCAATCCCGGCCGTGTTCTCCTGCTGACGAGCGCGATCCGTACATGACATCTCACACACCCCGAGTGCTGGCTTTCAGAACAACATCTGGATTTAAGGTCGAGGTGTGTGCTGATACTGACCGAGACATGAAACATCTGGATTAAAATAAAATCACTGAACTGACGGAACGCCGGAGGAGCGCGAGATTTGGGATTTTCCCTCGTCGCATGTTCACGCTCTCTGAAGAGCATTATGGGATTGAGGGACAGACGAGCAGATCTCCTGATCCACATCAAGGCCTCTGGGTTTTTATGTGTTTCTGCACCTCGCTGTTTAAAAAGAACGATCAGGAGTCGGTATTTCCTGAAAAGCGTCCCGATCGGGGTTCTAAAGTGAAATAAACAGATCCAGATAAATATAAACACCATGCTGGTTTTCTCTCGTTTATGAACCGAGTCTGCATTCAGGAAGAACAATCACTAACGCTTCCTCGTTAATCCAGACTCGTACAATAGGATATAAAAACACCAATACTGTACCCACACACACACACACACACACCACCACCACAACACAAACACGCTGTAAACACGCTGTAAACACACTGAAGGAGTTAAGCCAAGGAGAATTCAGGACAGGGATTTGATCAGATATACCGCAGATCTGTCACAACGTGCTGAAGAGATTTAATCGCTTCGAATGGTACAAACTTCAGACCGGGATTCGGGTTTGAGCAGCCGAACGTACCGAGTGCTCGGAATCACTCTAGAACCAAATCAGGACCAAATCGGAATAGAGAAAAGAACGAAATCTGAATCAGATCGGATACTGTGAATCAGAATCGGATCAGAACCGTGTAGGCACCAAAACGGAATCCAAACATGAGACGTGAAATGACTCTGAACCCGAGTCAGAGTCCAAACGGAAAAGAGATAAAAACTGAACCAGAAACCGTTCAGGACAAAGATGAACCAATGCTGAA
>NC_071276.1:859808-869808 GCF_023375685.1 Ictalurus furcatus
GTGATGGGTTTCTGCACAGAACGTTGAAGGATTCCTCAGGGGGACAAGCCAAAGAACTGCTTAGAGCTGTAGATTTAGCATTTTATTCTAAAGGTGTAACCTCCAAAAGGGTTCTTTGGTGATATAGCTGGGTAACTGGAGTGATGGATGGAAAGTCAACTGGATGGAGGGATGAACCACTAGATGGATGTACAGAGAGATGAATGGATGGATGGAGAAACAGAGATGAATAGATGGATGGACAGATAGATGAATGGCTGGGTGGACAGATAGATGAATGGAAAGATGGAGAGACAGAGATGAACAGATGGGTGGATAGATAGATGGATGGAGAGACAGATGAATGGATGGGTGGATGTACAGATAGATGAATGGCTGGCTGGATGGATGGATGGATGGTTGGAGACAGAGATGAATGGATGGGTGGATGTACAGATGGATGGGTGGATGTACAGATAGATGAATGGATGGGTGGATGTACAGATAGATGAATGGATGGGTGGATGTACAGATAGATGAATGGATGGGTGGATGTACAGATAGATGAATGGATGGGTGGATGTACAGATAGATGAATGGATGGGTGGATGTACAGATAGATGAATGGATGGGTGGATGTACAGATGGATGGATGGATGTACAGATAGATGAATGGCTGGCTGGATGGATGGATGGTTGGAGACAGATGAATGGATGGGTGGATGTACAGATGGATGAATGGATGGGTGGATGTACAGATAGATGAATGGATGGGTAGATGTACAGATAGATGAATGGATGGCTGGATGGAGAGACAGAGATGAATGGATGGATGGATGTACAGATAGATGAATGGCTGGATGGATGGATGGACAAATGTATGGATGGTGGGAGGATAGACAGATCAATGAATTAATTAACTATGAAATGGTTAAATGGTTGGATTGAGGAATAGATGGCTGGGTAGAAAAACATAGGAATGGATGGATAAATAAAGGGCTCCATAGAATGGTGGATAGACAGAAAGATGGATGGATAGATGGATGGAGGGAAACGAGCTATTAAGAATCCAAAGAACTAAAGTGTGTAGACCCCAAACTGCTGCACTTGTCCTAATGCTGTAGAGCAGTGAGTGTGACTCTCACTTATCTAAGTGCACTTCTTCAGTGAGAAAGTGTTCTCCTGCCTGTTCTCCTGCCTGTTCTCCTGCCTGTTCTCCCGCGTGTTCTCCCGCGTGTTCGCCCGCGTGTTCTCCCGCCTGTTCGCCCGCGTGTTCTCCCGCGTGTTCTCCCGCGTGTTCTCCCGCCTGTTCTCCCGCGTGTTCTCCCGCCTGTTCTCCCGCGTGTTCTCCCGCGTGTTCTCCCGACTGTTCTCCTGCCTGTTCTCCCCCCTGTTCTCCCGCCTGTTCTCCCGCCTGTTCTCCTGACTGTTCTCCGGTCGTTCCGTCCTGCCGTTTCAGGATTCCCAGCCGGACGTGTGGAGGACAATCCCAGAGTGATCCTGCATTTTGACATGGACTGTTTCTACGCCCAGGTGGAGATGATCCGTAATCCAGCGCTGCGCTCCAAACCTGTCGGTGAGCAGTTCACTAACGTCTCAGGTCACACTGCTGATCTCCAGACCTCCAGGTCACTAGTGAGCAGAGCGTGGTTTGAGACACAGCCGGCGTGTTACGGTGTGCGTTCAGGCTGGAGAGGTCACATGATGTTTGTTGTTATTTCGTGTTTCAGGAGTCCAGCAGAAGTACCTCGTCGTCACCTGTAACTACATGGCGAGGGCGCAGGGCGTGACCAAAATGACGTCCGTGGAGGAGGCTCTGGAGAAGTGTCCTGACCTGGTGCTGGTCAGAGGAGAAGATCTCACCTTCTACAGAGAAATCTCCTACAAGGTCACAGGTCTGCTGTGTGAGAAATCTGGTAGATGGATGGACAGATGGTGGAATTAATGGAAAATAGAAAGCTATAGGGAGAGATAAATAGACATGAATGGATGGACAGATATCTTTGTGGAGATATGGACGGGTGGATGGGTGGAATGGGTAGAGAGTTGGATGGATGGCTGGATGAACAAATACATAGCTAGAGGAATAGATGGATTAGTGGATGGGTGGACAGATAAATGGACAGTAAGATAGACAGATGGATGGACAGACACTGATTTCTGTAGTACGTATGAATGGGTGGATTGATGAAAAGATTTCAATACAAATGGATGGATGAAGGATAAATAGACCGAGAGCTATAGATGGATGGACAGGTGTGTGTGTGTGTGTGTGTGTGTGCGTGTGTGTGTGTGTGTGTGTGTGTGTGTGTGTGTGTGTGTGTGTTGTTCAGAGCTGCTGATGTCATACTGCCCACTGGTGGAGAGGCTGGGCTTAGACGAGAACTTCGTGGATGTGACGGAGATGGTGGAGAGCAGGAGGAGGAACACAGACATCTCTGAGCTCTCCTTCGTGGGCCATGTCTATGGACATGACGGTCAGGAAACCACCCACTCTCTCTCTCTCTCACACACACACACACACACACACGCACGCACGCACGCAATGCTGATGATGTCACAGTATTGATCCCTCATTACCTGTACATGACTGTTATACCTGGTGTGTGTTAAAGTCTCCGGCGTGGCCGTACAGGACCACGTGAGTCTGGCGCTGGGCTCGGTGATAGCGTCTGAGCTGCGGGAGGTGCTGTTCTCCAGACTGGGCCTGACCTCCTGCGCCGGCGTGGCGAGCAGCAAGCTGTTAGCTAAACTGGTGTCAGGGACGTTCAAACCCAACCAGCAGACCACGCTGCTGCCTCAGAGCGTCTCCCAGCTGATGAGCAGCCTGAGCGGACCGAGCAGAACGCCGGGTAACACACACACACACACACACACACACACACACACACACACTCAACCCACCTGAATGATATTTATTCTGTGGACAGTGAGTCGATGAGCTTGTATTACTGAAACCTGATCACACCAGCACAACACTCACACACTTGATTCAAATCAGATAGTGTACACATGTTGACGCAGGGGTGTGTGTGTGTGTGTGTGTGTGTGTGTGTGTGTGTGTGTGTGTATGTGTGTGTGTGTATGTGTGTGTGTATGTGTGTGTGTATGTGTGTGTGTATGTGTGTGTGTATGTGTGTATGTGTGTGTATGTGTGTGTGTGTGTGTGTGTAACAGGAATCGGTCCCAGGACAGCTGAGAGACTGAAGGCTCTGGGTGTGCTCAGTGTTCGAGATCTGCAGCTTTTCCCTCTCAGGCAGTTGGTGTGTGAGTTCGGAGAAGCTAACGCTAAACGCATGCAGAGCCTCGCTTGCGGCGTCGACCTTTCACCTGTCACCCCCACCGGTCCCCCACAGGTAACCCCCGCCATCTTTCACACCTGATAATCCATACCAAGTACAGTCGGTCATGTAGATGTGGACATACTGTGTGTGTGTGTGTGTGTGTGTGACGTGTTGTTTCAGTCTCTGAGTAATGAGGACTCGTTTATGAAAATCTCCACACTGAGTGAAGCAGAGCGTAAGATCTCAGAGCTGCTGCTCAGCCTGAGCGAGAGGTGAGAGCGAGGAACGCTTTAAATGACACGCTGAGACAATAACAACAACAGCTTTGACACACTGCTGTGTGTGTGTGTGTGTGTGTGTGTGTGTGTGTGTGTGTGTGTGTGTAGGATGCGTAAGGACGGCAGGTTGCCTCAGACGATGAAACTGTCTCTGAGACGGAATGGCGCACCGAGCCGCTGGTTCAGCCGAGAGAGCAGACAGGGTCCCATTCCCACACACACTGCACACAGGATCATTAACGGTACACACACACACACACACACACACACACACATACGATCAGTAGTAATGTAAGTTATTATTGTCCATGTCTCAGTATTACAGTTTGTGTTTGTTTTAGGCTGCCCGGAGGCGGTGCCTCAGCTGGTTTCCATAGCGATGAAGCTCTTACACAAACTGGTGGACGTCAGAGAGCCGTTTCACCTGACGATGCTGAACATGTGTTTTACCAACCTGCAGGCCAAAACGTCCAACAGGAACACCATCAGCTCCTTCTTCACCTCCGCGCACTCACACACACACACCTCCTCCACGCACAGTGTGTGTGACGCGCCTTCCAGCTTTACCCAACCAGAAACTCTGTGTGGAACCACGAACACACAGAACAACCAACAAACATCCTCATCATTATCCTCATTGTCATCTCCGTTTATCCAGCAGCCAATCAGAGCCGCTTCCTCAGTGCCTCCTGTTCCGGAACGTTCTGATCCCACACCAGACTCCCGCAGCGTGAACATTCCAGACCTCCCCCCTGACGTGGACCCGGACGTGTTCAGAGCTCTCCCGCCGCACATCCAGATGGAGCTCGTGTCCAGCTTCCAGGAAGATCCAGTGGAGAGACAGGAACGTCACAGCCAGTCGGCTCCACCCTCGCCACGTTCCGATGACCTCATCACACAGCGCCGTGGTGAATCCGAGGAGCCGGATGACGTCAGCGCCGCGGAGCGAGCACCCGGTGGTCCTGACGTTCCTCCTAACGTAGATCCGTACGTGTTCTCCCAGCTTCCCCCGGACATGCAGAGAGAACTGCGTACAGAGTGGAGGCGGGGCAAACCCACGCTCAAAATGTCGCCCAAACACACGTCCAGACGCATCACCGCCACCACGACTCGAGACAAGAGACCTGCGGCGAAGCGCTCTCACAGCGGCAGCCTGCTCAAATACTTCAAACCCTCAGATAAACGCTCCTGAATGTGCCTTCATTGACCGTCTAATCAGCATAAATTTAATTTCAACATCGTGTTCTGTCTCGCCTCAAATCAGACACGCATCAGATAATAGACTGTATTTTATATGTATATATTTGATGAGTGGAGCAGAAGGGGCGGGGCTTATCCTCCATAGTAAAAGACCCCAGTGTGCGATTTCAGACGTATAGAAATATTTCACATTTAGAAGTTTTTATACGGAAACAGTTGGTTAATAAAAACACAAAATGACAGCACCATGGCTCGCGTCCTCAGTGATTCATCAGTGACATGAGTGATTCATTTCCTCTGACTTGTTTCCTGTCGGCGTGTTTGTTTGAATAAATACGCTGACGTGTGGCGGTTATGTACGTGTTTACCTCACCGGGAAATTATTCATTATTGGAGAGGATTTGGGTTTTTAAACAAGCTAATGGAAGCAGATATTTCCACAAATAAACCACCCACTAACACGTCAAACACAAACTTATGAGTTTTTCTCGCTGAAAAATGACCGCTGCGTCTGGAGGAGATATTTTATGGGGCTCAGGAGCCCTAATGACGTGTATATATATATGTATATAAATATAAAATGACATTATCTACAGTATGTATATAGTAAACTCATACTGAGAAAGAAGTGAAGCAGATATTTGATCTGAGTAAACATTTCTCAACTGATTTATTATTATTATTATTATTATTATTGTTAACATTTGTCTTAAAAACTATATTTAACATGGAAACTATTAAACGTCATTGAACCTTGATGTTTTACTGTTAATACAGTAAAGAAAAGAAAAGAGAAGAAGATGTGAAGAAATGAACTGGAAATATTTACTTCCGGCTTTGGTGTGTCAGTTAGTCCAGGCTCCGCCCACTGCCCTCACGTGACCCGGACTCGCCTGGCAACGGGGGGGAAGCGTCGCTGTGGAGTGAACTTGTGAACTCCACGCGCCGAACAAACGAGTTTTTATGAGCTTTAAAAACTATTTATTTGCTCAAACAGAGTAAAGAATTAAAAATAAGCGCCACTTTGGTTTTTATTTACACTTCTTTGTGGTAAGTTTATCCGCGTAGTTGTGTAGCTAATCTGTGTGTGTGTGTGTGTTAGAGTAGTTAGCATGCTAGCAGCTCTCCCATTAAAGCCCATTAAAGTGATTTGAGGTTTGTCCTGTTTGACTTCCTAAACACACACACACACACACACACACAGTCACAGAGTGGTCAGAAAGTGCAAAATCAGGCCGGAGCTGGTGTAAAGAGGTGCAGAAGTGCCATGTTGTGTGTGTGTGTGTGTGTGTGTGTGTGTGTGTGAGAGAGAGAGAGAGGATCAACACCTAATAGGATTCCAACCTGCTGGAGGAAAAAAACTAGATGACTAACAGATGAGTAATATCTGCATTGTGTACAGAGTTTACGCTGCTGATCCTCATCGTCTGGAACTTATTTCAATAAAAAATACAATTAGTCAAATGAGGCTAATTAAATATGCATGCTTAGATTTGCATTTAAAAGTAGAATATAAATATATATATATATATATATATATATATATATATATATATATATATATATATATATATGAAAAGCTGAGTTTGAGACACCGGATCAAATAAGCAGAGATTGTAATTATGACTAATTATGAAAAGAAGATCAGCGGCTCAGAAATGGCTCCTGATATCAGTGTCATGGTAGAGTGTGTGTGCAGGTGTGTACAGGTGTGTACAGGTGCGAGATGCGTGAGGCGTGAGGCGTGGTGAGCGTGCTCTCCAGCACCATGGGGAAGCTGCAGAGTAAGCTGCACCGCCGCTCTGACATCTACAGGTGAGACACTTTACCTGTACACATCGTTCACATCAGCGCTGACATTCACCTTCTCCTTACCTGTGCAGAGCCAGAGAGGGGGCGGAGTCTACACCACTACCCCAGGTGGCGCAGTATGAGCCCGCCCACTCCGACGCTGTCAACTGTGTGACATCGTTGAACTCTGACCTGTGTGTGTCGGGTGGGAGTGACCAGGTGAGTGAGCTCTGTGTGTGTGTGTGTGTGTGTGTGTGTGTGTGTGTGTGTATACAGTATATATATTTGAATGTGTGTAAAGTGTGTGCGTATAGAGATATGTGTAAAGAAATAGTTTATGAAGCTCGTATTAAGCTGTGTATGGGTTATGAAGCTCGTATTAAGAGGCGTATGGGTTATGAAGCTCGTATTAATTAGGTGTATGGGTTATGAAGCTCGTATTAAGCTGTGTATGGGTTATGAAGCTCGTATTAAGAGGCGTATGGGTTATGAAGCTCGTATTAATTAGGTGTATGGGTTATGAAGCTCGTATTAAGAGGTGTATGGGTTATGAAGCTCGTATTAAGAGGCGTATGGGTTATGAAGCTCGTATTAAGAGGCGTATGGGTTATGAAGCTCGTATTAATTAGGTGTATGGGTTATGAAGCTCGTATTAAGCTGTGTGTGGGTTATGAAGCTCGTATTAAGAGGTGTATGGGTTATGAAGCTCGTATTAAGAGGCGTATGGGTTATGAAGCTCGTATTAAGAGGCATATGGGTTATGAAGCTCGTATTAAGCTGTGTGTGGGTTATGAAGCTCGTATTAAGCTGTGTATGGGTTATGAAGCTCGTATTAATTAGGTGTATGGGTTATGAAGCTCGTATTAAGCTGTGTGTGGGTTATGAAGCTCGTATTAAGCTGTGCATGGGTTATGAAGCTCGTATTAAGAGGCGTATGGGTTATGAAGCTCGTATTAATTAGGTGTATGGGTTATGAAGCTCGTATTAAGCTGTGTGTGGGTTATGAAGCTCGTATTAAGAGGCGTATGGGTTATGAAGCTCGTATTAATTAGGTGTATGGGTTATGAAGCTCGTATTAAGCTGTGTGTGGGTTATGAAGCTCGTATTAAGAGGCGTATGGGTTATGAAGCTCGTATTAATTAGGTGTATGGGTTATGAAGCTCGTATTAAGCTGTGTGTGGGTTATGAAGCTCGTATTAAGAGGCGTATGGGTTATGAAGCTCGTATTAATTAGGTGTATGGGTTATGAAGCTCGTATTAAGCTGTGTGTGGGTTATGAAGCTCGTATTAAGAGGTGTATGGGTTATGAAGCTCGTATTAAGAGGCGTATGGGTTATGAAGCTCGTATTAAGAGGCATATGGGTTATGAAGCTCGTATTAAGCTGTGTGTGGGTTATGAAGCTCGTATTAAGCTGTGTATGGGTTATGAAGCTCGTATTAATTAGGTGTATGGGTTATGAAGCTCGTATTAAGCTGTGTGTGGGTTATGAAGCTCGTATTAAGCTGTGTATGGGTTATGAAGCTCGTATTAAGAGGCGTATGGGTTATGAAGCTCGTATTAATTAGGTGTATGGGTTATGAAGCTCGTATTAAGCTGTGTATGGGTTATGAAGCTCGTATTAAGCTGTGTATGGGTTATGAAGCTCGTATTAAGAGGCGTATGGGTTATGAAGCTCGTATTAATTAGGTGTATGGGTTATGAAGCTCGTATTAAGCTGTGTGTGGGTTATGAAGCTCGTATTAAGCTGTGTATGGGTTATGAAGCTCGTATTAAGAGGCGTATGGGTTATGAAGCTCGTATTAAGAGGCATATGGGTTATGAAGCTCGTATTAAGCTGTGTGTGGGTTATGAAGCTCGTATTAATCTGTGTATGGGTTATGAAGCTCGTATTAAGAGGCGTATGGGTTATGAAGCTCGTATTAAGAGGCGTATGGGTTATGAAGCTCGTATTAAGCTGTGTATGGGTTATGAAGCTCGTATTAAGAGGTGTATGGGTTATGAAGCTCGTATTAAGAGGCATATGGGTTATGAAGCTCGTATTAAGAGGCGTATGGGTTATGAAGCTCGTATTAATTAGGTGTATGGGTTATGAAGCTCGTATTAAGCTGTGTATGGGTTATGAAGCTCGTATTAAGCTGTGTGTGGGTTATGAAGCTCGTATTAAGAGGCGTATGGGTTATGAAGCTCGTATTAAGAGGCGTATGGGTTATGAAGCTCGTATTAAGCTGTGTATGGGTTATGAAGCTCGTATTAAGAGGCGTATGGGTTATGAAGCTCGTATTAAGAGGCGTATGGGTTATGAAGCTCGTATTAAGCTGTGTATGGGTTATGAAGCTCGTATTAAGAGGCGTATGGGTTATGAAGCTCGTATTAAGAGGCGTATGGGTTATGAAGCTCGTATTAAGAGGCGTATGGGTTATGAAGCTCGTATTAAGAGGCGTATGGGTTATGAAGCTCGTATTAAGAGGCGTATGGGTTATGAAGCTCGTATTAAGAGGTGTATGGGTTATGAAGCTCGTATTAAGAGGCGTATGGGTTATGAAGCTCGTATTAAGCTGTGTATGGGTTATGAAGCTCGTATTAAGAGGTGTATGGGTTATGAAGCTCGTATTAAGAGGCATATGGGTTATGAAGCTCGTATTAAGAGGTGTATGGGTTGAGTTGTGTATGGTTTATGAAGCGTGTCTCTGTTCCCGTGCAGGCCGTTGTGGTTTATGACTGGAGAGCAGGAAAAGTGTGCAGATGTTTTCATGGCCACAGTAAGGAGATCACCAAGGTAACGCATTAACAGCATTTATAAACATTTATCTTAGGTTATAACCTCTTACAGCTCACACACACTTCACCGATATAACACAGCGTTACCATGACAACCAGCTGCTCATTACATCAGCAGTTATTTTACAAACCGTGACACAGTTACATGTTAGTCTTTCTCTGCTTGTGTGGGTGTGTGTGTGTAGCTGGGTTGCTTGGCAGGCAGCACGTGGATCTTCAGCGCATCCCGTGATAAATCAGTGTTGATGTGGGATTTCACCGGCGGTCCGAACCCCATCCAGTCATTCTGTGGACACGAACTCGTTGTCAACGGAGTCGCCGTCAGCCCAGGTCTCTCACACACACACACACACACACACACACACACACACACTCACACACACACGCGCACACACTCTGCTGTTCCACTAAACCCTGGTGTTAATAATGTGTGATAATGTGTGTTGTAGACGGGTCGAAGCTGTGCACCGGCTCTCGTGATAACTCCATGTGTCTGTGGGACGTCGGGAGCGGGAAGTGCTTACACAGAAACACCATCTCACGCAACCTGGTGAGAGAGAGTACACACACACACACACACACACACACACCTCACACACACACACACACCTCACACACACACACACACACCTCACACACACATACACACCTCACACACCTCACACACACACACACACACACACACACAC